>NC_056735.1:1158874747-1158897247 GCF_019279795.1 Protopterus annectens | reverse complement strand
ACTGCAACACCTGTTGCATGCATTTGCACAGTTGCACAGTACTGCACAATACAGCAATGCCCATTCTGAATATTAGGTAATGGTTTAAAATGGCACAGTGCAGCTACTTATTCAAGCTAAAGCACCATTCCCATGCTTCCCATTAACATCCATCCAGAACATTTTTGGGGTCTGGCTTCTTTAACTAAGTGACTTACCAGCTAAAAATAGGCAGTATTAGAAAGGGCAAGGAGTTATTAAAAATGGCACTAAGATTGTTAACCTACAATGTCCTGCAGTAGAGAAAGTAATCATTGTTTGCCACCAATTATTCATATTTTCGTATTTATGTTTATATTTTCACAACTAAAAGAAATACATGCTGTTGAGAAGTATGGTATGAAATGCCAAGGTGGGAAAGAGGAAAATGTATCGTCAGTGACCATTTATATCACACTTTACTGGAGATATTGCTAGTTTGTTATGAATTATGAAAAAAGCAATATTTCCATATATAATTAATATTTCAAAAACAATTGACTTACAAACTATTACATGGCATCAGGTGAGACATTAGATGTTGAAAAAAACTGTCATTGATATTTGCACTGCAAGTTGCATGTTTTGAAAGATATCCGGTGCTACTTAAATTGCTAACTATACAATTAAGCAAATGTTTTCACATTTCTGTACGTTTCTCAATAAACATATTCAGAGAGGAATTTATTGCTGTCATGTGAAAGCTTCTGTCTGGTTAACAAAAGTACTTTAACAATATATCATTAAGATGTACAGTTTCCAAGTTATGGCAATTTGTTTGCAAACATTTAGCAAAAAATATACTTCTGAGTTTGTATGCATTATAATGCACTATAGCACTTATGGAAAGATTATGAATGCACTATTAGCACTGTAAAGCATACTTTCTACCAATAACATTGGTATTCATAGTTTCAATAACTTTTATTGTTCATAAAATATTTACCTTTGTTTATCTTACATTTTTTAAGCTGATTTTACGGAAAATGCTCTGGAATGCAAAGGTATGTGCATACTGCTGGAGTGTGACATTCCACACCATTTAGGTGCCACTTAGGTGTTAATGAGCTAGCAGCAAATAAAATAGTTGTATGTTTTTATATAATGAAGCTAATACAAATAAGTTGGGATCTTATTTGCACTGGCCATCAACAGCACACATATCATATCATTAATATTGCACAACACAACACCAGTTGTGCTTACACGTTCAGGTACTCAGACTGCAACAGGTACCTTCAGGTTCTGGAGATAGCAGAAATGACAGCACTACAGATTTTCCCACCTGTGTAGCACCGCTCTTCTCTCTGTGAGATACCTGTCTGCCTGGGCTGACACTATCTTTTGTTCTGACATATATCAGCACAACATGGGAACTGTAAATCATTAACATTCTCGAAAGTGTGATTTATTTATTTATGCGTTTGTTTGTTAATTGGGTTATTTAAATAATGCAAGGAACCCTATTTAGCCATCAACCAAGTACAGGCAAATAGAGATAGCCTTGTGTTATAGTACATGAAGATAGTAATCATGCAGATTAGAATAGGAAGACCATAACATTAAGCAATAGACAATATGCAACATCATTGCTTTGTTCTTCACTGATCAGTACAATACATAAAATACTAATGGTATTTACGTAATCATCAGAAGCATATGTGCAACAAACTATGAAATAGTAAGTTCTACTCTGACATTTACTCTGAATCAAGGAAACATTTGCAGTCAGTGGCAGATATTGACTTCGTGATTTTAATTCCCTAGTCAGTGTATACATGAGCTAGAACTGCTGTGCACTAGTTTAAGAACAAAAGTGACTTGCAGAAATCTGAGTTTGCATTCAAGACCAGGACATCTAAGATTGTTTAGCAAATTGCAGGGGTGAGAACAGTTAGGTTTGCTGGCTGCGTATTTACCAATTCTGTTGTATGCTGAAGTAAGCAAATTGGTCACTGTTTGCTAGATTGCACATTGTTAGTACTTTTGGGAGTAATACACTGTCTGCAACTTTCTTCTTTGATGTAGACAGTAGACAAGGGTCCAGATAATAACATGCAATCACTTTTTTTTACTTATTTTTCTGTGTGTTCATATGTTGTTCAAAAGGCATATTACTAACAATAGTGAAACCATGGTGTTTCCACTATAGAACTATGTCTATTTTGGCTGAAAAGCCCTTTAAGGTAAGGTCAAAGTATGAGGTTTGTTTGCTGAACACACATACACACACACACACACACACACACACACACACACACACACACACACACACACACACACACACACACAAGCACACACACGCACCCACACACACACACACACACACACACACACACAAATATGTGCGCATGCTCACAGCAGGCTATATTACAATCATGCATAGTACATGTTTACAGTCAGTATTCCAATTTTTCTCATAAGAATGGGTCTAATTTGGTTGAGACAGACATGCAATCTGTTGAATACTAGTTGCATCCAGTTTTTTTGATGGTGCTTGAGCTGCGAATAAGGCCAGAATAATTTGCATACTTAACTAAGTTTATACCATTTGTGTGCTGATGCATGCTCTGAGGAGAGATGAGTAATAGATAAGTGAATTCTGATGCCCACCAATATTTCTTGTAAATGCAGAGTATATTCTGCCAACTTACTGACTACATTCTATCTTTGAGGTATAACCTGTTTCAGTATATATCACAATAGAGTTGTAGCCAGTTTCTTGCAGTTTATATATTAGGCTGTGATGATTAACACTGGGAAAGGCTTTTGAGAAATTGAAAACAAAGCAGCAATTGATTGTCCTGTGTTGGTAGTCACATGTTAAATAAAGTTTAGAAATTGCTACCTAGGCATGACGTCCAGCCATAAAGACATACTGGGTGTAGGTAAGAGGTTGTTGTAAGACAGAAAAATAGCTTATATTGATTGCACACCATTCCTTCTAACATTTTTGGTAGAGTATGTGATGCCCCTGCACTGGCCCAGTCATCAAGGAGCCTCAATCCTTATCACTGGCAACAGTGAGGAACATACCCAATGGGAGGATAACAAGTATACACACAGTAAAATACAATTTCCCTTAAAAGCACACAGAGATCACAGTCAGTCTGGGGTTGGTTACTCCCTATTTCTCCAGATCGCCAGTAAGACTCCCCACTGGCACAGCTATAGAGTTGAGTCCTGAGCCAGGGTTCCAAGCCAAGTCCTCCCAACACTCTCTCTGTCCAACTAGTGCTTCATGTCCTTGCCCCAGTAGCTCACACACACACACACACACACACACACACACACACACACACACACACACACACACACACACACATGCGTGCGCACACACACACACACACACACACACACACACACACACTTTGCAATTTGATTTATACATACACACACACCTGGGAAAGGCTGGCACAAGTTTACTAGCAATTCCCTCTTCTGCTCAGACCATAAGGTAGTTATCACTGCCACCAGAGACCCTTATCAGCTACTTTAAGCCCCTTCCCAAAGGATGACCAATCCTACTGTGTAATGTTATTATCCAAATGGTAAGTGTGACCAAGAGTAAGGCTATTTTGGAGTGGCCTGTACAGTGTCACCAAATACATATGCAAGTACTCTTAGAGCTTAAATGTGTCTCACAAATATCAGCCACAAAGATAGGTTTAAATATATTTAATAATAAATAATAAAATAAGAAGACAATACTCAATCAACACAGTAACTACAGAGTTCAGAATCACAGGGAATATTTTAAAATAACATTGCAGGACAGTCTCAAATAAATATAGAAAAAATCTAAAGTAATCTTTACTATATTCCTATCTATATCTTAGAGAAATACTGTGCCCTAAGTCTTACTTACAGACAACACGCAGGCAGAAATGCTGATGATGGATGTTTCCAGGTCAAAGACAAAATACAAAATGCAAAATCTCTCTATGAAAAAGTTCTTAAATTAATATCAGACATTACTGCTGGGTCAACTTGGATGACATCACTCTTTGTCACCTGCCTTCAGTTCCCAGGCTAACAGAAACTAACATCTCTGTGTTAAAAATACACATCTCTCAGATGTTTGCTGAGAACTGGAAATTAAACATTTTTACATTTTGGACCTGGTAATTACTTCTGTCCAAGACAGTAGAAAAATGTGTAGCTCTAGACATTGTGTCTGCTTTACTGAGAGATAAAACAGTCATAAAAGACTTTAATTTCAACTTATTTTCTTGAAGTTTTGTGGTGGACTTTTAGTTCATGTATCATGTTTTGGTAATAAGTAATAACCGGTTGGAAGGTGAAAATGATATTAGTTGCTGACTAAGAATTTATATTGCTGATAGTGGGAGTGTTTATATTGTTGCTGTATGTTATTTACTTACTTAAATTAATTTACAAATAAGTTTGTAGTATCAAGATGTGCAGGTTGAATCAAAGAATAGTTGTTGTAGCTTATGTTGCTGTCAAGTAGCTTATTGATGTAGTTTCTGAAGGTTTTAGAATTTCATATTTTACTAGATGAAGGTTGTTATAACACATCTGCCTTGTACTCCTCATATGTCTTTGACAGATGCATTTTTGAAGTGAGGTTGTTATATGTTTTTTTATTTTACTGTATTTTCAGGCTTTATCTCTTTCTTTCAGTAATTGTAGACATGTTTTTGTATCAATGGAATAAAACTGTTTTTAATTGTATTATTGATAATGGTGTATGCTGTGGAAGTAATATAGACTTAAAGCTATTAATTTCATTATCTACATTTTTAGCTTGGTGTAGGCATTTGTAGCTAGTATTTTGCAGGACATCTGATATGTTATATGCATATAATTAGCATCAGTTTCTTTTAATGTCCTACCTTAGAATTGACATTGGCTTTATGCTTTACCAGATAATGTAGGTTACATTTTGATCACTAAGGAGACAATGTACAGTTCCAGAGTGGATATAGTTTTTAAGGAATTTTTGTTAGAAGATGTTCTGTAATTTTGTTATCTTGGTTCTTGTATCTTGCCTTATTGGTATTGTGATTAGCTGACAAAAGCCTTGGGACTGTAGCTGATATTCTATGTTATCCTGAGTTTGTAGATTCCAAAGGAAACTCATGTCTCCCAGCATTATATGCTCAGTGATGCAGCTGTCAGAGTACATGGTGAGAATATCCAATAGTCATTATCTTACTTGGTTTTAAGTTTATTTGTTTTATTTTATTTTATTTTACATTTGTTGACCGGGCTAGTCTAGCTGGATACATGTCCATTTTCAGTAGAGGCCCGGGGAGTTAAGCTCCAGAGTTTAAGATGAATTACATTAAAAAATAACAAGAAAGTAAAGATTAAAAAGAGTACAAAGAGTACAAACAAAAAATAAAAAGCATTATAACTACAGACATAGTTATAAAGTTAACAATATTGTGCCAAGGATAATGTTGCAAGTGACATTTTGAAAAAAAAATAATACCAAATGTACAATATATATATATATATTTTTTGGAAGTAGTAGGAAGGGGAAATATGACAGTGGATGTAAATAAGAGGGAGGTTATAAGATGAAGGTTTTAGTCAGGTGGCAAGAGCTAGTGTTAGTCAGGATTAGTACAGGGGCACAGCCATTGTGATTTGAGGTGGAGTTTAATTCTCTTTTTGAAGAGAGATTTTGAGGGAATAGTGGAAAGTTCAGAGGGAAGCAGGTTCCAGTGTTTTCTAACAGTGTTGGAAAAGAGGGAATCACCAGCTTTGTTGTTTGCTTTGTCAATATTTACAAGAAGTTTGTGTGCGGACCTTAGAGATTTTAGGTTATGGTAGGGGTAGATAAGGGTAGATAGTATAGGTGTTTTGTCAGGTTGATACAGTATTTGATGGGCTATGGTTAATTGATTGATTTTAAGTTGGTGCTGAAATTCAAGCCAGCCTAGTTGCTTTAGATTAATACAATGGTGGGTTCTGAAAGGGTTACCTGTAGCAAATCTGGCTATGTTATGGTAAGAGTTTTCTAATTTAAGAAGATTCTTTTTTGATAATTTAGTAAACATGGGTGAGGCATAGAGGAGGGGAGAGATAAGGTGGGAGTGGGCAATAGTAATTCTAGATTCTGTAGTGAGGAAAGGTTTGATCCGGTAAAGAGAGCCTATTTTTTTGTTAATATTTTTCAAAGTGTTGCTTATATGGGTATCAAAGTTAAGGTTGTTGTCTATGGTAATTCCTAACAGTTTAGTAGTGGGATCTTGTGATATAAGTGTGCCATTTTTAGATGTTATTGTAAAGTCTATAGGTGGGAATTTACTGGAGGGTGTAAAGAGAAGGAGTTTAGTTTTTTTTGGGTTAAGTAGGAGACAGCATTGAGAAAACCATTCTTCAACGGAGTTAAATATGTGTTTTGTAAGGGAATGAAGATTAGGTACTGATGTGGCTGAGCAAATGAGTGTGGAGTCGTCTGCGTATTGAATGCATGTAGCTTGTGGAACTATTTGGTGAAGGTCATTGATAAACAAAGAAAACAGAAGGGGACCCAATATGGACCCTTGGAGGACACCAATGTTAACAGGTAGCTGGGAAGATAGGGTGGATTTCCAGAGTACTGCTTGGTGTCTGTCATTTAAGTAGGATTTGAACCAGTTAATGGGTTGGGTTTCTAGTGACAAAGATTGGAGGATGTGTATGAGTATTTGGTGGTTGACCATGTCAAAAGCCTTGGACAGGTCTAAGAAGAGTGCTGAGGAAAGCGTGTTGTGGTTGCGATTTTTGTTGATTGTGTCTGTAAAGGAGAGGAGGGCAGTGGTGGTACTTTGGGAAGGTCTAAAGCCATGTTGAGTATTAGAAAGTAAGTTATTTTGGAGAAGATGGTCCAGCAGTTGCTTGTGTATACATCTTTCCATAATTTTTGATAAGGGAGAGAGCAGGGCTATAGGGCAGTAGTTTGAAATTTCAGTAGAATTTCCACCCTTGTGAAGTGGGATGATATAAGATACTTTCCAAAGTTTTGGGACATATCCCTCTGTGATGGTTCTGTTTATGAGTATGGAAATTGGGTAGGCTATGGATCTGGCTGCTAATTGCAAGTATTCTGCAGGTAGTAGGTCAGCAGAGGGGGTACAAGGTTTGAGTTTTTTGATAAGGGAGAGAATGTAGGTTGTAGGGACAAGTTGGAAGAGAAAAGGGGGAGGTGGATTTAAGTTACAGTTGGCTATAGTTGTGTCATTTCTAGGGAGTTGGCTGGCTAGAGTTTGAATAGTTTCAGTGAAGAAGGAATTAAAGTCATTAGCAATTTGGTTGGGATTCTTTATGTCAGAGCCTTGTGGGTTGGGTGTGGTAGGTTTACTTGGCTGTAGTAGCTGATTTATGTTAGCCCAGAACTTTTGTGGGCTGTTTTTGCGAGTTTGCTGAGATTTTAGGTAATAGTTTTTTTTATCGGTCATTATCGCTTTTTTGGTCTAATTTCTCAGTAGTTTGTAGTGTTGGTAATCTGTTGTGTTTTTAGTTGAGCGGGATTTGATCCAGATCTTATTTCTGAGTTGGATTTTTTGCTTTGTTTCTTTTGAGAGCCAAGGGGCAGATTTGGTTCTAATTCTAATAGAGCGGGTGGGGGCATGGTAGTTAAGTATGGTCAGGAACTTAGCATTAAAGTAATCTACAGCTTCATCGAGAGAAAGATGTTTTAAGGGGGACCAGTTACAAGCATTCAGTTCATTTTGAAAAAGTTCCGGATTTAAGTTTTTTTTGGTTCTGATTGTTCTAGTTATGCCTTGGGTAGGAGGGTTAGTTTTGAGCCTGATAATGTAGGTAAGTAAGTGATCACTTATCTCATCAAGGAGGGTTCCTGTTTCATAAGTATGGTGCTGACTGTTGGTGAGTATCCAATCTAAGATGCTTTCTTTGTTGTTGGCTTTATTTATTCTAGTGGGGGAGGTGATAGTTTGTGCAAACCCATAAAGATTGATGTGGCTAGTAGGGTGTTTGTTACAGCAAGATTGCCAATCAATGTTTAGGTCGCCTAAGATGAGTGTTTCTTGGGGTAAGTTTAAAGATAGCCAGCATAGGATGCTTTCGATGGTGGAAATGTTATTTCCAGGGGGGGCATAGATGCAGATGATAAAGATAGATTTGACAGAGTTTAGTTTGAGTTTGGTAATAAGAATTTCAGCATTAGAGTCCTGAGGAGGTTTTTGGTGGAAAGTGGTTATTTGAAGGCTAGATTTAAATAAGATAGCTACTCCACCACCTTTTTTTGAAACCCTGTCCAGGCGCCGGATATTATAGCCAGGAGGGGTGACTTCAGTGTCTTTTGTAGAAGGTTTCAGCCAGGTTTCAGTTAGACAGATTATATTGAAGGAGTAGTGTTCTAAGAGAGCATGGAGTTGTGTTGTTTTGTTATTAATGCTATGTATGTTGAGGTTTGCTATTGAGAGTGAGTTGTGTTTTTTTGGTAGGGGACTAGCAGTGGGGATTTGATTAAAGCTCAGATTAATAGAGGAGCTAATTGGACCTGGGTTTGGGTGAATATCACCATCGTTTAGGGAGCATAGTAGGGTTAGATATGTAATGTTTGTATTTTTACTTTGGGGCAGGGGTAGTTTTTTAGGATTTAGGTAAGCATATTTTAAGTGGGTTGTCCTATGATAATTAGGTAAAAGATAGTTAGGTGTGGAAGTGATGTTGATGTGATGGTTTTGGAAGTTAGGAATTGAAGCAGTAGAATGTTTAGATGGGTTGGGAAGGTGTGATAGTAGTGGGTATTCGTAGGAGGTTAGAAGGAGTGTTAATGTTAGAGGGGAAAGAAGTGAGAGTAAGAATAAGGTATGTATTAGAGCTATGGTGGGAAGTTTGTACATTTTAGTGGTGGTTATTATGTTGTAGTTCTTTGTACAAGTGTAGTGATGTGGTGCTGCTTGCAGTATTTTACAACTTCTCAGCATGATGTCTGCAAGTAATATTTCTATTCCATATGGTCTTGGAGGCTGAGTGACATGTTAACTTTGGTTGAAGTCTTGATTCTGCCAGAGAACATTTTACCTTGGAGATAGTGGGCTTGGTGTACAGAAAAGTGACTCCTTGCAGAGTAATTCAGAGAAAGCTACAGAGCTGGACTGTTTCTGGCAGTATAAGGTTGAGCTAACAGTGCTTACTCTACATTTAATTAAACTACAAGACTTTCCTCAGGATTCATGAAGCTCCATGCAAGAATAAGACTATTCTTGCATGGAGTGGTTCATGTCCATTTAGAATAGCAGCGCGCCTTGCAAATGCATGAAGGCATGCTGCTATTTAATCTAAACAGACATGAACCAGGAGCAAGCATAGGGGGAGTGTGCCAGCAGTGCTTGCACATGTAACATGCCCCCTTCACTCAGAAAGTGCTGTATGGCACTTTGTAACACAGATGAATGTCAAGTTATATAATAGAGCCTGGCTCTAATATTATATAGTAAACAAGTGTCTGCAGACACTGAAATGTAAGTAGCTAACATTTCAGTGTCCGTGGACACTGAAAAAAAAAACAAAACACAAACACTTAGAAGGCAGTCACCTTGAAGTGCACCCCCACAAATGTATGCACTCTTGCCCTACATGCATGGAAGCAGTAGGGCAAGAGGAAAGCAATAAAAATGTAAAAAAGTATTGCTTTTTTTTTTTTATCAAATAAATCCAAAATTTAAATGGTGCACAGCTTGTTTGCATGGTGCGCCACTATGCTTAGCCTGGCTGAAATCCTGAAAATGATAGGCAAGTACTGTGATAGACAATGTCATCAAGCTGCTGTAGCATAGTGGTACTGCCATGGTTTAGCATATAGAACATGCTTGGTTCAAATCCTCCATCTGCCAAATTATTTAATAAACTTTTAAGGAATTTGAATGATAGATGTCAATCATATAGCTCATGTATAGCACAGTAGGGGTGGGAATATGTAAAATATAAATGTAAAAAAAATGTAGAAATGTAATGAAAAAATATATTTAAGTAATGCTTTGCTAGTATAAGCATTGCTTACCAACTTTCAGCTGTGCTTACCTGGTTTATGCATTGCTATGTGGGTTTGCGGAGAGCTAAGCATAGCTCAGCATATTAAAACTGGCCAATCAAGAAAAAGTGCAGGAAAACTGCCCCATTAAAAGTGCACAGGCAGGAATACAGGCATAATCATTTGGGATTGCTCACAGCAGGACCAAAATGTCTGGTGTCAGTAAAGGTGTTCGCTTCCAAGCACAACGTTGGGGCATCTAGAAGTCCAGGGTCATGGTTGGGCTCCTAGTAAATAAACATGATGGCAGGCTGCTGCAGGGCCAGTACCAGGGCTCACAGTACAAAGTGGAGGCCTGGGGCCAGCTTGCACACGATCTCACCAGTGCCACTGGCATACCCTGGACTGGTGAGCAGTTACGTCACCACCATAACAACCTGAAGCAGAGGAGGGGTGCACTCTTGGACCAGTGGATCCAAGAATCCCGAGTGCAAAATGTCCCACCTGTCTGTAAGTATGCAGTTTTATGTATCTCTAAGTATGGAAAAAGATCAACTTGTGACTGTGCAGGTGTGATTAATGTGGGATGTCTTCCATACAGCTACTGCAGAGAGGTCCCAGAATGTTGAGGCTCATGCCCAGTGACTGGCCGGTCTGTGTCTGCAGTATGGAGAGTACAGAATACCCCCTACTATTAGCAGTAAGAAATCAAAATTATAGTAATGGTAGTACTGCCTGTATATATAATGTACTGTAAAAGTCAGGAATAAATGCCTGTGTCAGGCTGCTAGCATTACAATGGAGTATTTCCATCTGCTGTGTAATACAGATGTCAGTAGCAAACAAGGTACAATATGCAGGAGAGGAATATTAGAATATGTATGAGTGTGTCTGAGTGAACCTGCCAAGAAAGTGCCATGCCAGTGCTACTGTAACAGTTAGAAATGAAAAGCATTCCCCTGTGCAGATCATGCAAGAATAGCAATTGTGGATTTCTGAGTTGTACGCGGATATGTAATGAAAAAACTAATAAATGTGACCCCAAACACTGTTGTGTGTCATCTCATGTGTACCTGAAAATAGAAATGTGTATGTCCTGCAGAATGCATTAACTGAGGTGAACTGAGATAGCACTGCTTGCATGCATACTTTAGAATGGGCATGTCAAATATCTGAAAAATAAGCAACAGTACATATTTCCATCAGAATTTGTTTTACTTCTTTGTCTGCTAGCATTGTCTTGTGTTAACCTTTCAATTTCAGCTGTATGTAGCTGTGAGTGTACTGAAAAATGTATAAGGCTAACAGGTCCAAACCTACACTGTGTACTCAGGAATTTAAATTGCACTATGTAGTTGTAAAACAGTCAAATGTGCAATCCAGCTAATGTGCACATGTTTCACAAACAGTGACACCAACGTATGTTTTGTATGCATAATTTGTACTGAAAATGGGAAACAAATAATGCAACGTCATAATAAAAGCACTGTGCGCAAAAATATTATCAAAGGAAAAAACTTCAAAGACCAATTCACGTAAGGTTCAAGCAAGGCACCCTTTATTAACTTGCAGCAAGGAGACAAAGCATGCTGGGCAGAATGGTTTGAACATTAATAATTAGTATGGCATTTTTATACAGTTCTTTCCATGTCACATAGAAATGTTACTTCTATTGCTGATGTAGTTAGACACAGCTTTCTGTATTGTTCTACAGAAAATGTTACTAGACTAAATGCTGACTAGTTGAGAATAACTGCTGATTTACAAAACATTTGAGAAAAACAACCTGCCCTTGGGGCTTATTTTAGCCCACCACAAACTTTCAATTCTTCAGTTGCGCAGTTCTAATATATGTGTTACATTTTGCCTAGATTCAAGGTACATTTCTAGCTTAGGTACAAGTAATGCTGACTACAGTTTATACTTTCAAGCATCCATTGTGTTCCTTATCAAAGCTTCTAGCAGCTGTGTACTTTCTCATGGCATAAGCAGAAAATCAATAACTCTTTGTTAAGTCTCATGACACTAGTAGAAATGAATTACTTATTGTTATTTGTTGACATTAGCAGAAAATAGAATGCTTCTTGTTAAGTTTCTAATAGCTGTGCAGATTCATGCAGTGTGAACAGAATAAATGTATTAACCCTTTTAAACCTGGAATGCACTAAGCATGCATATTACTAATACATATTTTTCTAACATTTCCCCCCCTTTTTATACTTTTATTCTACTTTCAAAATAAGCATAAACATTTTTTTTTCTTCCCCTAACCTCTTCCTACTCAGGATGTGCAGTTAAGAGAGTCATTCAATTTAAACGTATGAAAGCATTTTCAATTTTTTAGCAATTCTTCAAGTTCAGCACCTTGGTATAAGGTTTCTGACACTGACATGTCTATAAAGTCTTTAATCAGTCTTTTCATGCAGGGGATGCAGCAGCACACACATACCACCAGCAGGATCATTCCTACACAGATGGCAATCAGGATGTTCATTAGGATACTGCCCCACCCCCCAAACAATCTCAGGAAAAAGTCCGTCAATGGATTTGGTCCTGGCTTGGTCATAGCCGACACCTGCTGAATTACCTCAAGGTGATTTTCTATCTCGTGTTTGTGGTCAGGAATATATGAACAGCATTCCTCCTGGATTAAAGCGCAAGTACCTCCTCTTGCCGCTAGGGTGAAGTCAAGAGCCATGCGGTTTTGAAGTACTACAGTTCTCATGGCAGTCAGTTCATCAGTCACCAATTCTAGAGCAGAAAAGGTTGCATTGTTCATTATTTTGAGAAGTTTAGACAGATTTCTCAGTTCCCAGATTGATTTTGTTGCTCCATATGCTGGCAGTACACCTGCCCACGAGATGATGGTATCACCCAAGTCCATATGTGTCAGTCTATTTTTCCCTAGGCTCACAGCATGATGGTTTTTCCAGCCCGCATTGATTTGCCCCACTGGGTTGACAGGTTTCTTGATTTCTCGTCGAACATTCCGAACCAGGTACCCCAAATAACAACTGCCGGACCAATTCTCAGGTAACCACTTATATGCTTTCCTACCACATACAAAGTAGCAATCTTCTACTTTGGTAGTAACTTTACTATGTCCTGGCTCTGGATGAAACATTTTTTTGTCAACTATAATCAGTTGTTTATAGAGGTCAGCATTATGTTTTACTTCATCAGTTGTCCTATGCATCAGTTCAAACAATGAATCATAGCTTGTATTGCAATAGGAACCTGTGTTATCAGTTTTATTGTAGAATCTATAGGGAACGTTCACATTGCAATTGCTGTAACCCACCTGAACTGTATCATTTTTGTAAAAACACACAGTCCCCTTCTGTCTAACAGACAAGTGCCATGCTACTTTATCTTGTGATGTGACATCTGTGTATCATAGACTAACTTTTCCCAGGTCTTGTTGGCTCCTAGGGGGACTGAAGTTAACAATAACCCCCCGTATGCTGTTGGCAAAGCTGTGCAAATCCAGCAATTTGAAACATTGAAGGTCTCAGCATACACATATTTAATTACCTGGTAAGTGTTGATGTTTGGGTGCCACTCTACGTGCAACTCTCCATGCTTATTCTTTTCAGTTTGTGTGGCTGGGAAAAGGAATGGCCACAACAAAAAGATTATTGTCACTAGTACAGTCAACAGGATGATTATGCAATACTTCTGAGGAAACGGTTGTTCTGCATTCCTGTTTTCTCCGACTCTTCCGAGTAGGTGTATTTGGATTTTTCTGGAATCCATCATTTTGGCTTTTGACATGGGATCTTACTCTCTGCCCTAATAGGACCTTCAGCACCGATGGTTTCTTCACTGGGGTTGAGATGGATCAGTCCTATTGATCTGACCCCCCCCCCCTTGTAGCCAGACTTTGTGCTGAGGACCCCGATGGAGAGATAAGATTTTTTGTCCAGTTCAAAGTTCTTAACTAGTTTGCAGTGCATCAGGTGGATCCACAAAGCTCGCTCTGCTATCTTGACTGCAGTGGGTGTCGAAAGAAGCACCTGGTATGGACCTTCCCACCTTGGTGATGACCAATTCTTCTTCTTTATGACTTTTATCCACACCTAGTCCCTGGGGGTCACTGCCACCTCTGATGTCTCAGTTTGCTTTCTATCTGAAACAGAATTTGACTGCAACAAATGTTTAGAATTCATGACTTTCTTCATATATTCAGCTAGTGTAAAATCAGCTTCCTGGTCTGAGGACATGAGAAGTTTCCATTGGGGTGTATAATAAGCCCTTCCAAATAGTTTTTCAAAAGGAGTCAATCCTTTTGCAGTCAGAACAGTTCTCATGCTCAACAGTGCCAGGGGCAAACAATACAACCAATTCTTTCCTGTCTCAGCTATTAACTTTCTCAGTTTGTTTTTTAATATACCATTATGCCTTTCAACTAGCCCTGCAGATTGCGGATGGTATGCACAATGATTTTTTAAAGAAATACCAAAATGCTTACTTAACTGCTGTATGGTTTGATTTCCAAAGTGTGTACTATTGTCACTGTAGATCCTTTCTGGAATGTCGAATCTAGGGATGATTTCTTTGACAAGTACTTTTGTCACTGTGGCTGCATCTGGATTTTTGGTCGGAAAGGCTTCCACCCATCTGGAAAACATATCTACAATGACAAGACAATACTTCTTATTTTCACATTTGTTCAATTCTATGAAATCCATACAGATAGTGTGAAATGGATATGGTAGTGTAGGGAAACTCCCTTGCTTGGGCTTTAACGCCCCTTGTGCATGATGTTTGTTGCAAATTTGACACGTCAAACAAAATTTTTTAGAGTAGTTTGTAAATCCATACGTTGTGAACACCTGGTTCACCAGCTGTACCATCCCCCCTGTTGAGACATGGCACTGCCCATGGCTCAACAAAGCTGCATATCTAAACAAATTAGATGGTAGTATTGGTTTCCCTTCTTTAAAGATGTACAGCCCCTTTTCGAGAATTGCTCCTTGTTTTACCCATCTTTGTTTTTCAGCTTGCGTAGCGTGTCTGCATTGTTTTTAGCATTTCTAAGTCTAAAATCTCAGAGGGTTGTAGTTCCTCATTTAAAATAAATACTTCTGTAACTGCTTGTTTTGCAGCTGTATCAGCTCTCGCATTACCTTTTGAAATCCTATTTTGTTGCTTGGTGTGAGCTGTGCATTTACAAATGGCTACTTTCTGAGGTAACTGAATAGATTCTAAAAGATCTAAAATAAACTGTGCATGATTGATAGGTTTGCCAGTATCAGTTATCATTCCTCGGTTTTTCCACTGTTGTGCAAAAACATGTACAGTAGAAAAAGCATACTGGCTGTCAGTAAAAATGTTTACATATTTACCCTTTGCTAAGATACATGCCCGTGTCAAGGCAATCAATTCTGCTGCCTGTGCAGATAAGTTGTGTGGTAAAGGTTTTGCTTCTATAATCTCAGTGTCAGAAACTACTGCATATCCTACTAGGTTCTGTCCTGCAGGACCCCTTTTGCACGAACCATCCACGTAGTATGTCACCCCGGCATCATCCAAGGGGACATCTGTGAGATAGAGTCTTTTGCTCAATTACCTGCAGGCAGCGGTGCGGTTTGCCATCTGCAGGGGTCGGGAGCAGAGTAGAAGGGTTCAAAGTCGTGCATTGCTCAATTGTCATGTGAGGTTGGCTCAACAATATAGTCATACAGGAAGGATGCCTAGCAGGGGAAAGATATACCACCTTTTCTTGTAGTAAAATAATCATGACTGCATGAGGCACTCTCAAAGTGAGAGGGTGGAATACGACTACTGAGGCCGAAGCCTGTATTGCCATTGCAGCTGAAACTACTGCTTTTACACAGTGGGGTAAGGACTGTGCCACTGGGTCTAGTTGTGATGAATAGTAAGCAATGGAGCGTTGCTTATCCCCATGCTGTTGTGTTAACACTGATGTCATATAACCTTGCTTACAATCTACAGTTTGGAAAAAATGTTTATGGTAGTTTGGTAATCCTAGAACTAATGAGAATGCTATTAACTGCTTCAGTTTGCAGAAAGCAGATTCTGCCTCTGGTGTCCATTGTAAAAAATCCTGCACTGCCATAGGCTTCTTATATATAAGGTCAGTTAGAGGTGCAGATTCCAAAGCATAGTTTGGAATCCAGCTCCAGCAAAAATTAGATGTACCCAGGAAGGACATAATTTCCTTCTTGGTAGTGGGTTTTGGTGCTTGCAAAATTGCTACTTTTCTGTCCTCATCTAATGTTCTACCTTCCTTGGATATTACATATCCCAGGTATTTGACTTGTTTTTTCCAAAGCTGCAGTTTACTTTTATTTACCTTATGTCCTTCAGCGGCTAAGAATCATAATAGCGCTATGGTATTTTCTCTACAATCTTGCTGGGTGGGGGCTGCCAGCAAGATGTCATCGACATAAAGTAAAATCTGACTGCCTCTTGGTGGGGTGAATCCCACCAAGTTGCTTGCCATTTCTTGTGAGAATATTGTTGGACTTTCACAATATCCCTGTGGTAGTCGCGTATATGTATACCTTTTCCCCTGAAATGTGAATGCCAACCAATACTAGCTATCAGGGTGTATCGGTATCGAAAAGAATGCATTGCTGATGTCTACCACAGAAAAATACTTCTGTTGAGGTTTTAAATCATTCAACAGGGTGTGTGGGTGTGGCACCATAGGTGCCCTTGGTATTACTGCATCATTTACAGCTTGTAAATCTTGGACCATACACCATTCTCCATTTGCTTTTTTAACTGGAAATAAGGGTGTGTTACATGGTGAATTGTGAGATTCTTCTAGTATCCCTCCTTTAAGTAAGGCTGCTATAATAGGCTTTATCCCTGCCTCTGCATCTTTTCTTAAGGGATACTGTCTTTTCTGTGGACTAAATGCCGACTTTGGCATGATAGTTACTGGTCCCGCTGTACGAATAAGTCCTACATCTGATTTTCCTGTTGACCAGTGAGTCTCTGGTATATTCTGTAAGGCATTCTCTTCCTCCTTTAATAGGAGTGCTAATCAGCTGTCCTTGCTAGACTGCAAGTGCACAGCTGAGTGGGTCTGAGTTATCCAATTCATCTTCTGTATTTGTATTCCCTGTTCTGACAGTTCTAATTCTGTCTGTTTCTCCCATCTCGTGACTTTTTCTCCTAGGTCTGCCCATTCTATATTTTTGTTCTTGGTTAAGCTAACATGTGGTAATCGATTAGATTTATAAAGTGTAAAAAACTCCCGGGGCAATGAACAGCTGGCTGCACTGTTCCCTTCTGTGTCCCAGTACAGGTTACGTAATATCAATCTGTTTGCATGATTTTTAAACAATTCTTACTCATATTCCTTATCAGGTCCTGGTGTGTTACATTAATACAGGGTACAGTGCAACAGGTGTTGCTTATCAATGTCAAGGGAGCGAAACTTGCTGATGGCTACATTCATTAATCCTTTGGTCACAGTCCCTGGACCAGTTGTAACCAAGTCCTGGCTGTACCAATAAAACATTTCACCCTCCGATTGCACTGCAAAGGTATCAATTTGTCGCTGTGCTTCCATACCCTGCATGGTTGGGACAACTGCTATACCGAATAGCTGCATGAGGTCTGTGCCCAAGAGGTTTACTGGGCATTTTGCAGAAACAACAATTTTGCTTTTCTGAGTCAATCCTGAAACTGGATCAGTTATTGCAATGTTATGGGAGAGGGGCTCCCAATACAGCTGTCCATTAGCTGCTTTTACCAGTATGTAATCAGGTGACTCCATGTTTTCTGGCAGTTTGGAGGGATGTATCAGGGTTCGTGATGCCCCTGAGTCACACAAGAATTTGACTTCCCTCCCTTCTACCAAGAGTGTAACTTCTGGTTTTGTGTCTGCTAAATAGAGCTCCAGACTCAATAAAGCTAGGTCTAATATATCATCTTCTTCATTGTCACTAACTTCTTGCACTTCCTCTATCTCTTCTGTCACATCCTCTACTCCATCTATCACATTCTCATTTGTCCTTTCTTCACTATCCCCTTCTAGTGATTCCTGACTACCATATAGTCAGTCCTCACCCTCCTTGTCTTCCGTGGTTGCCTTCTTGTTTTTCCTGCAATCCTTTGCCAAGTGTTCCTTTTTACCACATTTAAAACATTCACCCCTTTTCTTTCGTCCTTCAAAGTCCTCTGATCGTTGATCAGATTGTTTGTTTCCCTGTGCATTTTTCTTGCCCTTTTTCCCAGACTGTACTACATAAATTTCTGCTCCATCTTCTACAGAAAATACTTGAGCTTTCTTTTTCTTTTTGCTATTAAAATGCCTTTCGGCATGCCTAGCATATTCAAGTAATGACTGTAACCTGCTTGTACGATGGTCTACCATGTGTTTTGTAATAAAACTGCTTATAGGTGCAATACTGCCCTTTAAAAATGCATTTTTTAACTGCTGTTCATATGGAGAATCTTGTGTTTGATCTTCAGGAACCTGCATTCCACAGTGGTTATTAAAACATTCTAATAGTCTGGCATAATACCGGTCAATAGTTTCACCATCTTGTTGGATGCATTGATTAATGCAAGTCCAGTCTGCCCTAGACTTCCATTTTTCAGAGATGCAGTCTGTAAGACCTTTTACTCTGTTGTCTAATTCTGCACTGCTATGTGGGAGGGGTCTTTGTGCAGCATCACAGGAATTCCAGTTGCCACTAATCATGTGCCAATCTGGCCCCACAATTTGTCTAACTACTTTTTCTACCTCCTCTCCATTTAGGTTATAACTCAGCCTCATTCCTTGTAAATCTTCTGAGAATTTTCTAAAATTAACTTTTACATGGGGAATTCCCTCAGTGGCTTTCCAGATATCCTCCGGAGTTCAAGGTCTATACACTAAAATAGTTGGGTCCTGATTGTCCTGACCTGCCTGAGGGTTGGGTACTTCTATAAGTGGGCATATTTCTTCTTCACTCATAGATCGTGAATTCTTAACCATTTGATATAACTCGATGCCTTCATTTGAGTTACCTGCCCTTGTTCGAGACCTGGTCCTGATGGGATCTCTAATATACGGTTTTACTTTTACAATGTCTCTATTTTCAATGACGACAGGATATCGTGGGGGTGGACTAACTTGTTCACTTGCTTCATATTCTGGTAAGGGAGGCAGAGGTGCTGATGCTATTACTAAGTTATTGTCCTCCTTATCTAAAAACATTGTTTTTGAATTGTTCTTTTGTTCCCTGCGGTTTACTTCCTCAATCCACCTGTGTGCCTGAGGAATTCCTAATTTACATTGCTTTTTTACCCGACCTTTGGAATCGGTTTTGAGCTGTTTGACAAGTTTGAGAAGCGAGGATTTTTCTAATTTTCCATCAAATTCATACTTATTAACCCATTTTGAATAATATTTAATATTGTCGGCGCGCTGCGACTGCATGTATTTTGCGTCTTCTGTTAATGGTGGATTTTGGGGTCTTTTTGTGCAATTATTACCCATTTTGTTCTACCATTTTATCATTACGTAACTTCTCTTATTTTTAACGTGGTACCATGGATTTTGTTATAGTCTCTTCAGAATGACTGCCTACTTATTCTGTTTCTCCTGATCTATGACAAGACAGTAATCTTTTCTGTCCCTGACTTGCAAGCAAAAATACAGTCTTGACAGAAACAATACAAATCTGGTCCCTGATCTAAAAACAGAAAACAGAGAAAAGTAGATTCACCTTACCTGAGCCTACGTGATTGATCACCTGATTCGCAGAGACCTGTCCTTCAGTCACAGATCAGAAAGTGGCTGTCCTCTTTTGAACGACAATTCAGTCGGAGGGCTTTTCAGATAAGAAGAACCAATTTGGTTTCTTCCCCGTATGATTTCAACCACCTGGCCCGTCTGATCTGAGGTGAAGAGAGGGTTCCGGTCCGAAGGACCAATCTGTCAAAGGAAAAAACTTCAAAGACCAATTCATGTAAGGTTCAAGCAAGGCACCCTTTATTAACTTGCAGCAAGGAGACAAAGCATGCTGGCAGAATGGTTTGTCTGAACATTAATAATTAGTATGACATTTTTATACAGTTCTTTCCATGTCACACAGAAATGTTACTTCTATTGCTGATGTAGTTAGACACAGCTTTCTGTGTTGTTCTACAGAAAATGTTACTAGACTAATTGCTGACTAGTTGAGAATAACTGCTGATTTACAAAACATTTGAGAAAAACAACCTGCCCTTGGGGCTTATTTTAGCCCACTACAAACTTTCAATTCTTCAATTGTGCAGTTCTAATATATGTGTTACATTTTGCCTAGATTCAAGGTACATTTCTAGCTTAGGTACAAGTAATGCTGACTATGGTTTATACTTTCAAGCATCCATTGTGTTCCTCATCAAAGCTTCTAGCAGCTGTGTACTTTCTCATGGCATAAGCAGAAAATCAATAACTCTTTGTTAAGTCTCATGACACTAGTAGACATGAATTACTTCTTGTTATTTGCTGACATTAGCAGAAAATAGAATGCTTCGTGTTAAGTTTCTAATAGCTGTGCAGATTCATGCAGTGTGAACAGAATAAATGTATTAACCCTTTTAAACCTCGAATGCACTAAGCATGAATATTACTAATACATATTTTTCTAACTAATATGTACTAGATAGAAATGTCCCAAGCAACACACAGCACCTCCTCAGTAGTTCAGTCTGATAAGAACTAGGCCTGTAGTTCAATTTTGCACACACACCATGGTTCGAATCCAGGGACTGCCACTAACATCTCAGTCTGGTTCTACAGTTCTAAATTGCAATCTGAATATAAAAAGTAATGTACTGCAATGCATAACATTTTCCATACAGGGCACACAGGTAAAGAAATCTGAATAGAAATACTAGTATGATGTGTATAACTATGAAAGGTATGCAATTGCTGTGCTGATCAGCCCCAGTCCCACAAAGAGATGCAAGCTAGGCATCTACACTCTGCAGTCTGACCCAGACAAGCCCCTCAAGTGTCCCTCTGTCACAGATAGTTTCCTGAGTCACCAAGAAACCTGCACACAGAGAATGTCACAGTAGATGTATTTGGAAGGCACAACACACACTCCAGGGCATGCAACTAATATGTGAATCTGAAATATGTGTAGAAACGGGAATGCAATGTGCATACTGTTCATCTGCACAGGGCCCACAGGTAAAGAAATTGGTGTAGAAACAGGTCTGATGTGTATAACTAAAATAAGGGTACAACTGCTCTGATGATATCCACAGCTGTCGGTGTGCTGTAGCAGCCCCATGGCCAAGGTAGAGTGCAAGTGTGGTCAGAATGTAGAGTAGTGAATAGTAGTGTACTGACAAATATACTTGATAGCAGTTGTATATTGAATCTGTTCCCTTCCCGCACCACCAACTGATCCAACCATCACACTGAAACCAACATGGGAATGTTTCTAAACAAACCTCTACTGTTGAACCATTGTTCCATTTGGTTTATCAGTGTTTAAACTGTGTGCATACTAATATTCCCAGTTGAATAATCATTTTGTTGCTTGCCTGACATACCACTAACATGCATGCTGTTGCAGCTCTGAATGCCATTCCATATATGCATGGGCTCTGTTTGCTATGGCACTGTTATAATTGCACTGTGTTGGGTAAATGGGAACATCCATGCATGCTATTTTGACTAATGTTGTAATGTGTTGTGCATGACTAACCAATATTCATTGTTAATTTCCACAACATAGCACATATGGGAAGGCAGATCCCAGTGGATCTGCCTCTCCCACCACACCTGGCCAAGGCACTGGGTCCCAACCCACACCTCCCTCATCTGCTGGTCCTACACCATCCTTGAGTGGAACCGCTGTAGGTGATGGGGCTCGCCCCCCACCAAGTGGGTGTGGTGAGGATGTTGTCACCCGGGACGAGGTCTGTGGCATGGTACGCAGTGTCCTCCAGATGGAGCTGGATGACCACCTGCACCAGGTGGAGGGCAGGCTGGCACAGCTAGAGTGGCAGGTGGCCTCTCCAACCAAGCCCCCAGCACAGCCACCTTTGAGGCTGTGAATGAGTAGTGGTGACTGCCATCAGGTAGGGACATCAGTGCCACTACTACCATCTATGGGGCTCATGAGCCTTGGATTCCCAACCATCCTCCCCATCAAGGTGTTTGCCTCCATGTGTCACACACCGCCCCTGTCTGCTGTCTTGTCTGTCTGCAAATGCAAACTCTCCTACCAAACCTCCCTCCCCACAATTACTTATAATCCTTTCTTAACATCCCACTCTCATCGTAAAAAAAAAGGTATCTGTCCCACAAAAAAATCATGTCCCATACATAGCTCTGCATTTCACCCAGAGACATGTACCCATCACACACTCTAACCCTACCAATCATCCATATTGTATGATGACCACACACCTCCCTGTAGGGTGTGAGTCTCCAAATTCTAAACTGCCCACACTGAAAGCAGCTGCTGCTGCCAAAGAACTATGGTCCTTTCCTACACCCATCCTGCACATCCCTAAATGATTCTCCTCTTGTTTGTCCCCCTGCTTGCCCC
>NC_056735.1:1158819747-1158872247 GCF_019279795.1 Protopterus annectens | reverse complement strand
CTTCCTCATAAAATGACTTACAAGGGCATATATCAGTGTTTTACATACACTGACCTCTGGACTGTACAAGGTCACACACGTTTTGTCCAGCTGTAGTCCTTATATATATGGACCCTACTCCACAATTTGTGTGGGAGTCCACAACATCACTATAATGATAGCAGGAAGGCCAGCACTAAATAATGATAGGCCTCTACTTAACAACCTCTTACTGCATGATATATGGACAAAGCCTGGAATATAGGTAGAGGACAGAGGCTGGAATACAGGGCCATATTTGCAATATTGCTGTTATACACTGTGAAAGTTGCTGGTGTTACAAGATTGGTTGCAACATATCCTTACTCAGGAATATGAAGTCAGAAACTCAAATGATGTACCCATGCACTGACAGCACTCAACAGAGAGAATGCCACTAGTATATCAGAGACAAGACCTATGTGATGAACAGATAAACATAACAGCCAATCCTCTGGCCATCATGTGGATAGGCCCACAGTTGACAGCTATGCAGACAGACTGCATTCCATGCAAAACTAGCGTGTACACAAAAACCCTGCAAAATTAACGGTTTTTAATGCATATAACAATAATACACACATTGTCCGAAGGTCTGGAACCTTATACAAATATGTAGTTGGCCTGTGTCTGCAAGTCCTGTTGTAAGAGGTATTGCTACCTGCTGTCTGTAACACTGCTGCCCAGACACAGGAAGGATGTCTTCCATGCAAGAAAGGTAAAGGGACAATGCCCACATGATGTAGTCATTTATAGTAGTGGGTTGCCATGACAGTGGTAATTAGAAGCACTACACAGCTAGCTGCATGCAATTAGCAAGTGGTGAAAACTGATTGGTGCAGAGGCCATCACCTGATCATGAGCATCACCTACAAAATCCATGCTGCAACCTATTCAAAGCAGCTTAATCCCTGTAGTGGAGAGCAAGAGAGAGAGAGAAAATAAAACTACAAACCAAACCAAAACAAAATTATATAAAACAAGGGACACATAAAGTGTACATAGAAGAGAGGACAATACTACAACAGATATGTGAAACATATATGCATGTAATTGAATGTAGTACTTGGTCTGTAATAATGGGATAGATGATGAAAGATTTATATGAGCCATCAAAACTTGTTGTGGTAATAATGTCCTGCTGAACAACTGCTATGGACATAGCATCTGGCCCTGTGGGCAGTAGGCCATACCTGTCAACTGTGCAGATCAGCACTGAATGACAAGATGTAAACCATCATAGTGTGTGTTCTGTACCTCAAGACATGTATATTAGTGTGGCCAATAGTTGGAGGTGGAAGTAATGAAGTTATGATAGACACATGAGTTTCAGACCCCACCACCTTCAGGACAGTCATGTTAACGTGAAATGTATCATGCACAAACTTCATTGGTTTGTAATAGGCTTACCTGCAATCTGTCCCTGTGTTTACCCCCCCCCCCCAAATGTTAGGCAGTGTCCACTTGTGACACCCTTCTGTTTTGTAGCAAGGCAGAACAGTGCAGCTGTGGAGGAAGGAGATTTAGAGAGTGTGGACCTGATGTTTGAATGCACTCCATATATTCCAGTGCCTGACTGTGGTATGGGACATGTGTCGATCTGGCCCTACAAACATGTATGCCAATAGGGTACCATACACTGGAGCAGCATGCAACATCAGATAGAACAGGACCAAGAACAATGACATCTACCACAGTCTGTACACAGGCCAAGGTACATATTCACAATACACACTCTGTCAATAATCACCATAAGTACACAGACCTCACTACTGTACACACTACAACAGAATGTCCAGGTTTTGTCCTCAAATATAAGGCCTACTATACATAACATGTCTAGCAGTCTGATATCTCATTGACTTGTTATCAGGTATGATGTCAGTAACTAATGATGTACTGAACATATGCAGCTCTTACTGCATGACATATGTACAAAGACAAAGTCAGCACTCCTGGAACCACACACTGCAGCAACTGAAGTAAATCCTTGTAGTAAATGACCGCAAAACACTTTGGGAGCAGTAAAAACACGTTTTATTAAACCAAAATAACAAATAGATAAGCACGTTCATCAAGAACCTTCTCAACTTCATCAGATAAGAGCAAATCCAGAAAAACACTCTTAAGTACATTCTGCAAGAGCATTAATTAAGTAATAAACCAATCCCATCACACTGACTAAAAAGGACCTCCCTGAACTCATATATATTCATGAAATGCAATCATAAAAATATTCTTAAAAAGTGATTCTTTAAAACCAACATTTAAATGGCATTAACAAGTGCAAAAATGCTGAAAATAAATATAAATACAAATACACACACAATGTATAAAATCTATAAAATCATGTTTATATAAAAATGTAAGTATATATAAAAATGTATATACATTTTTTCTATATTTTTTATATATTTTACCTTTCCATTGCTTTTAGTTTTAACAGGCAATCAACGGAGAGTGAATCATTTAATCCTGGCCATTACCCCGCATTTAGGCGGACCTGCCAAATTAATTCTTTCTTTTCCAAAAGCAGCCCCCATAGGCCACCTCTTTTATCCAAGTCAACAGTTTGCACAATGACAAATTTGAAAGAGTGGTCTGATTTTTCTGTGCAGTGTTTACTCAAGGCATTTGTGGATTTCCCAAGTCTGAGATCTCTTAAATGCTCATAAATTCTGTTTTTAAATTTCCTGTCGGTCTTTCCAACATACAAACATTCACATGAGTTACACACTGCACAATAAACAACTCTTTTAGTATGACAGTACACCTTCTTATTCACCTGTATTTTAAAACCATTCACCAAGAATTCGTGGCCTTCCATCACAAAACTACACTGAGCACAGGAACCACATTTTTTCATAGACCCTGCATGCCCAATGTTTCTGTTACACCCTAAAATGCATTTCAGGTTCATCCCTCTCTTAAAAGTAATATTTGGTTTAGTTCCAACACATTCTCTGATATCCCCATCATTAAGCAATATAGCTCAATGTTTGAATAAAATATCCAACACATCCTTACTGTTACTGTGAAAAGTAGTAATAAAAGCACATTTAAAATTTGAATTCTGTTCAACGTTGGATTGGGTCAAGTCAGTCCCTACTCCATTAACCAAACAGCCATCAATAGGGGGCATGCCCTGGGCAGGTATCACCTCATGGTGACCTAACCAGGGTTTAAAAAAAACTGTTTCTCTTTTGTTGACCACCTCAAGCATGACTTCATTAAGGAGCCATAACAGGTAAACCCTCTTGCAAAACATAGCTTTCAGATGGTCACACTCATCTAAGAAGTTATCAAACAAACTAACTATCCAGGCTGCCCTTACAAATTGGCCCTTTACTACTCCTCTTTTTTGTTTAAATGGGTACGCACTATCAAAATGCAGAAAGCTGTTTGAATAGGTTGCTTTCCTATGAATTTGTGCTACAAAGGCCTTCAACTGACACTCTTTCTTCAGTAAGACATCCAAATACGCTATTTGTTAATTGTTAACCTCATGTATGAACTTTAAAAAGCTGGTTGTGCCATTGATATATTCTAAAAGTAGGGGATCTCTTCTCTCAGACCATTCCAACAAATAAAGACATCATCCAAGAACCATGTATACAATGTACAGAACTTAAACCATGGGGTATTCATTAAAAATCTCCTTTCCCATTCCAACATAATTATGTTGGCATATAAACCACCACATGCTGACCCCATTGCCACACCTTCAATTTGTAAAAACAGTTCATTATTGAATAGAATGAAATTATTTGTGAGTACTAGTTCTAATAAAGTCTCACAGGTGTTAACCATTGGCTGGGGAAGACCATTACCCACCAAAAATTCACAAAACCATTCCATGCCTATGGTATGCGGTATTATCGTATATAAATGTCTGACATCGATTGTGATGAAACTGACTGTTTCATCAAATTCTAACACATTCATCCTTTTCAAAAAGTCCCATGAGTCCTTACATAGTAAAGGTTCATGTTGCACAAAGTCCTTCAATCTGAAGTCCAAGAATTTGGCTATAGGGTGGGTAATGGAGCCCTTTGCATCAACTATGGGCTGCATAGGTGGTTGGTCTAAGTCTATGTATCTTGGGTAACCTGAAAATGACAGGGATCCTAGACTGTGCTGTGCTTAAAAAATTAAATTCATCCAGAGAGAGACTACCTTCAATGAATAAATCCTGTAAAACACTTCTCACTTTCTTATATGCACCATGTAGTTCATTAAACAAAGATTGCATGTATGCTTTATCTGCTAGCAAACACCCCATTTTATTGCTGTAGTCCACCATGTTCATTATGACAATCCCATCCCTCCCTGTCCTGCTTCATTATCCAGAGGTCCTTATTATCAGACAGATGTTCTTCATGTTTCATTGTTGCAGTCATTACATTTGGGTAATCTGCTGGCAGGTTGCCCTCAGTCGGCCTGAATAACAAAGTCTTGGGTCCTGCGTCGGTTGCTGTCTTCCCTTCCATTACGTCAGGTCATCAGGGGTATAAAACATGCAGCCGACACCATTTTAATCAGTCTTTCTTGCCGCCCAAAGCAGAAGCAGTTCGCAAGTGCCGGTCGACCGACTCCTGAAATTTTCGTTTTCGAGTTTCAGAACCGAAGTCTTCAAACTAAAGCTAAGTACCCCATTGAGGAAACTATTTCTTGCTCCTTACCGATGTCAGTAAAAGTTAATAATTGTATTACTTGTGGGAAGCAAATACCTCATAAGGATTTTCATTTGTACTGTATTCCTTGCCTAGGCCCTGACCACAACGTGCCTTGCTGTCGGTTTTGTGCTAAATTTAACCAATGCACTATTAAGCGTCGACATATTTTTGCTTCTAAATACTTTGGTTCAAGGCTTTTATTCAAGACTTTTCCTGGTACCCAGAAAAGACAAATCATGGTGTCCAATTCTGGATTTATCCATTCTAAATACTTTCCTGGACATTCCAAAATTCAAGATACTGACTCTACAACAGCTACTGCCTATACTAGGCAAGAATGCCTGGTTGGTAACTCTAGACTTAAAAGAGGCTTACCTGCATATCCCAATCAGGGAATCTTGCAGAAGATACCTCTGCTTCAGAGCAGGCTATTTGCATTACCAGTTCTCTGCACTGCTCTTTGGCTTATCTACTGCGCCCAGGGTCTTCACAAAGTGCCTGGCACCAGTGATTGCATTTTGCAGACAAAGAAACATTCAAATTTATCCTTATCTGGATGATTGTCTATTTTAGGCAGAGGACAAGGACACTCTTCTACAACATCTGGCATTTGTAAAAAGGCTTCTAACATGCCTAGGGTACACCATAAATGAAAAGAAATCACAACTGGTACCCTCTCAAATAATTACAATCCTGGGTTCAAGCTTGAATACAACTGCCCAGATGGCTTACCTCACGCCAGAAAAACAAGTTCAACTGATAACACACTTCAAACAAGTGGCCACAAAAACCCAGCTATCTGCAAGACAAATTCTGCAGGCTTTGGGGGTTCATGGCATCCTGCATTCTACTAATTCCATATGCAAGACTGCATATGAGAAAACTTCAATGGTACCTAAAAAGCTTATGGAGTCAACATTGTCACAGCCTGGAAACAATGATTCCTCTCATTCCTTGCCTGCAACAGGAGTTCCTTTGGTGGGCAGAAGCTTGTCACCAAAACAAGGGACTGTCATTCAGTCTACCCCCTGCCACCCAAACCCTGACTACAGATGCATCAGACTATGCTTGGGGGGCCCATCTGGCAGGGAGATGCATTCAGGGTGAATGCAGCCCAACTCAGATGCACCTATATATCAACCAGAAAGAAATGCTAGCTGTTACAGAATGCTCTGACAGCCTTCAAGGACTTCCTTCATCCAGGACAACTACTGATAAAGATGGACAACACCACAGTTATGTGGTACATAAACAAGCAGGGGGGTATCCACTCCTACCCCCTTTGCAGACTAGCCATGGCATTGTAGAACAGAGCCTTGACTTACCAAATACATCTACAAGCTCAATTCCTGCCAGGAAAGCAAAATACTCTGGCAGATGACCTAAGCAGAAATCTAATGGACCCACACGAATGGAAAATGGATCCGCAAATCTTCAGCATGTTGACACAAAAATGGGGGAGCCCAGACATAGATCTATTTGCCTCTCCCTGAAACTATCAGTTGTACAAATTCTGCATAAGAACTCGTCACAAAAAAGCTTGGAACGTGGATGCTCTCTCCTTCAGCTGGAAAAACCTATCAGTCTATGCCTTTCCTCCTCTGCCTCTGCTCTCCAAGGTTTTACTAAAAGTCAGACAGGAAAAACCAAAAATGATTCTGATTGCTCCAGACTGGCCTCACCAACATTGGTGCCCACTTCTAAGGAATAAGTCACACCTTCCACCGTGGTACTTGCCTCAAACTCCTCATCTATTGTCGCAGCAGAACTATCAAATTCTGCACACTCAGCTCCAAACACTGAATCTTGCAGCATGGCTAATCAACTAATTTCACCAGTCACATCCCTCAGTAAACCTGTGATGGATGTCATTTTGGAGGCTAGAAGGCCTAGTACTAGAAAATTTTATGCTGATAAATGGAAGAGATTCTGTGCCTGGAACCAAGAACAATGAATAAACACAGCAAGGCCCAATATTCCTCAGATTCTGCAATATTTAACTGAGATGCTTCACAAGGGCCTATCTTTTTCTTCTATAAAAATCCATGACTCTGCCATCTCGGCTCATTACAACACAGAGCCTCCTCTCTTTTCTCATCCCCTGCTAAAGCAGTACTGCAGAGGGACCAAAAATTTGAGACCTCCTAGGAGAGCTCCAACTCCTGCATGGGACCTCAATTTTGTGCTGGAAAAACTCACCCTACCTCCTTTTGAACCAGCTGCCACTGCAGACATAAAATTTCTTTCTTGGAAGACAGCCTTTCTTTTAGCAGTCACTTCAGCTAGAAGGATTTCAAAGCTACAGGCTCTCATGGCAGTGGAGCCTTTCGTTATCTTTTATCCGGACAGGGTGGCCCTCAGGACCAATCCTTCTTTTATGCCTAAGGTGGTATCCAGTGTGGCTCTTAACCAGACCATTCATCTGCCAACTTTTTTCCTAAATCCGCAGAACAAGGGGGAGCAGATTCTGCACTCATTGGATGTACACAGACAACTAAGATTATACTTAAACAGGACAAAATCTCTATGAAAGTCTAAGCAACGACTGGTGGCATTTGCTGCAGGGGCAGAGGGGAAGGCTATCTCAAAGCAGACTATTTTAAAATGGATAAGCCACTGTATTTGTTTCTGCTACATGCACTATGATAAACCTGTCCCCAAGGGGATCAGATCTCATTCCACCAGGGCTGCATCTACTTCTGGAGCTTTTCTCAGAGGAGTTCCTACCAGAGACATTCTAAAAGCTGCTACTTAGAGCTCAGTTCATACGTTCACAAAACATTACCATTTACCTCTCTTTTCTAAATCCATGGCAGGCTTTGCCACTGCTGTCCTGCAGGGCCTTATAGCTGCTCCTAATGCTTTATAATTCCATCCTCCCATCCACAGATTTGGGATTCTACCCAAATGTAATGACTGCAACAGTGAAACACAAATAACATAGTACAGTTGTGTACACTTACCATAAATGTAGATGTTCGAGTCTATTCACTGTTGCAGTCCGGGTTACCCACCCACCAGCCCCCTTTCTTCTCTATTATTATACCTCTTCTTTCCTTTACTATGCTCAAAAGCCTTTGTGGTGTATTTGCTTTTAGTTGGAGGTAAACTTTTTGTGTTCTAAATTACATTCATATATATATATATATATATATATATATATATATATATATATATATATATATATATATTTATATATATATATATATATATATATATATATATATATATATATATATATTTATATATATTTTTGCTCCTCATTTGGGGGGCACCTGACATGTGGGGCAAGAAAAACTGATTAAAATGGCATTGGCTGCATGTTTTATACCCCTGACAACCTGACGACATGGAAGAGGAGACAGCAACCGAAGCAGGACCCAAGACTTTGTTATTCAGGTTGACTGAGGGCAGAAGATTACCCAAATGTAATGACTGCAACAGTGAATACACTCAAACATCTACATTTATGGTAAGTGTACACAACTGTAATTTGTCTTAACTTATTAATTTTATCCTGTTTCAAATTCCATTTTTGCTTTTTTGCCATTTTAACATTTCTCATATCTAATTCACATTTTTTTCAAAAAGCTGTAGTGAGGGATGAGTGAGGGGGTTAAAGGTACTGGATAACCTAATGGGATCCTTGACTGACCTACAATCCTTAAATAAAACATTCAGATTCAATTTTCTAGTATACAACTTCAAATCCAATAATGCTGTTTCAATACTGGTACTTTTATCAGGAACAAAAGTCAATCCTCTAGCAAAAATATCAGTCTGTACTGTCAATAGGTACACTAGAATAATTGAAAACTTCGAAGTCACCATCATGATTTAAAGAAATGGATAAACCAGGGGGTGCCGTATCAACCTCAGCAGACACAGCTAGTACTTTGTGTAGGCACCCCTCCTGTTACCCCTATGGTTGAAAGCATACCCCCAGGCCCCTGTTGGCATAATGGGGGCCCTGTGGGTTGTTCTCTCTGTAATTCTGCTCCCTCAGTCATTCCGACCATCTCAGTGGTGGGAATTCTTCCTCCCCTAAAAAAGTCTCAGTGGGGACCATATCCTCTCTAGGTTGTGCATGGTTACCCCAACCATGGGATTTTGAGGGTTCAGGGTATGCAACATTTCTTTCAAATTCAGATTGGTCATGCTCAATTTTATTTAATTTCCTGTTTTTAATGGTGTTTACCTGTTGCTCAAAGCTTTTAAAAATATGCACATATACAAGGTTATTAGCAGAGTGTGCAGTATTAGAAGTCAATAGTACATCAAGTTCTGTAGCTTCCTGTGTTAAACTTTGTATAGTTTTGTCATTATGTCTTATAACCAGTTCCATGTATTCAAACCCGTGCTGGTCAAATAAATGCAACAATTCTTTATGGAATGCACAATTACTAATCAAGCCTGTAGGAAACCACCACAGGCAGAGGCCCTTAGGCACAATCTTTAGTTTAAGGCATTCTTTAAAGTATAAGTTATTAAGTTGCAATTTCTTTATTTTTAAAAGCAACTTATCAAACTTCTCCAGATTGTCATTATAAGAAGTAGCACTTACATTTCTTTGGGAAAACAGGCTTGTAGTAGCCAGGTGTTGAAATGTGGAGGTTCACAATGCATGATAGATCCTTTGTTTGTAGTTTATGGTCATCTGCCTTCCTTTCCATATCCATTTAAATTAGAATTAGTGTTAAAAACACTTCTGGTCCCATTTTTGCTTCCCCTGAGCGAAACAGGCTCCAAATTGGTCCTCCTCTCGTCTGCATCATTGGAAATGGTCTGCTCATTGAACTGAAGTAAACAGTTACCTTCACCCTGTAAGCCAAACACTTCCTGGTTGTTTAGGGGGGTGTTTAATCTCTTAAGCCTTTCCCAATGTTGACTAAAGTCCTGTAGCAGTAAAGTAAGATCACTGATGGATTTTTCCCAGGTTTTGGGAGAATAAAGGTGGTGGTGAGGTATCCAGATCCGTGCCTGAAGCCATAAAACTGACCAAAAAAGCACAAAAGTCCACAAACTGTAGAAAAACAAAGTCAGCAGTCCTGGAACCACACACTTCAGCAACTCAAGTAAATCCTTGTAGTAAATGGCCGCAAAATACTTTGGGAGCGGTAAAAACACTTTTTATTAAACCAAAATGACAAATAGATAAGTGCTTTCATCAAGAACCTTCTCAACTTCATCAGATGAGAGCAAATCCAGAAAAACACTCTTAAGTACATTCTACAAGAGCATTAATTAAGTAATAAACCAATCCCGTCACAGTGACTAAAAAGGACCTCCCTGAACTCATAAATATTCATGAAATGCAATCATAAAAATATTCTTAAAAAGCACTCTTTAAAACCAGCATTTAAATGACATTAATATGTAACATGTAGTGGAGTCATACCTCAGCACCAGTAGTCACAACCTCTTAGTGCAAGGGGATGTCATTTAACTATTGCAGGTATAAATGTAGAATGGTGCTACTGTAACAGGGGTTGTCTTGGCAGAAATGTTGTGTTGGAAGTCACATCTGATACTGACATGTACACCATCAGTTACTGATAGACATCATAAGATCATCATAGTGCAGTACCACACAAATCACAGTAATGATCCTGTGGAATACAGCAGAGATATGACCAATAAATGTGGACAGTCTGACACACTCTGGTCAGTCCAGAGGTATACACAGAACTCCTTAGTGCAAGACGTGTGGACCAAGCCTGACAAAGTGGATGTTTACAGCCATGTAAATGGGGATAGCACGAAAATACTGGAATAGAGAAGCTCACACAGTTTATGCATTCACACACTCCTGTCTGTTCTGACACATAATAACTGGAGGAGCAGAGGTCCCAAGCCCACATACTTCTCACTGTTTAGTGACATACATCTTTACACCATCCCACTCCTTTTTCAGACATACAGAACAGTTATGGTGGCCAGGCAACAGTTCATCTGACAAATATGTGGACTTAACATCATACTAGGTAAATACACTGAGCTGCTAGGCATGTCACAAAGCAGTGTGCAAACTACAGGCAGACTGCCAAAACACTGACCCAAGTTTCCTATGGGGGAATACACATGAACTTGCAAATATAGCAAGCACTACAGGCATGTAACAGCACGGAGTACCAGACACCAGTGTGAAAGTGCATACCCACAACCAATCCGAACACAGCTACAGTCACATATGGTAAGCATAATTAATATTACAGTATATGGACTGTGTGAAGAACACCATCCTCATGCCAATCACACACTAACCCTACATATACTAGGTCAATACACAGTGTATTCCAATGCCTGACTGTGGTATGGGACATGTGTCAGTCTGGCGCTACAAAAATGTACACCACTAGGGTGCCATACACTGGAGCAGCATACAACATCAGATAGAACAGGACCAAGAACAATGACATCTACCACAGTCTGTACACAGGCAAAGGTACATATTCACAATACACATTCTGTCAACAATCACGATAAGTACACAGACCTCACTACTGTACACACTACAAGAGAATGTCCAGGTTTTGTCCTCAAATATAAGGCCTACTATACATAACATGTCTAGCAGTCTGATATCTCACTGGCTTGTTATCAGGTATGATGTCACTAACTAATGATGCACTGAACATATGCACCTCTTACTGCATGACATATGTACAAAGGTTGACAGGCGTGTGGCTGGAGGAACAAACACAGGGCCAATATTGACATGTTACTGTGGTAAACCCATACATTTACTGGTGTAACAGGGTTTGTTGTGATATATGTCTTCTGAGGGATATGAAGTCAGTAACTCACATGAATGTCACCATGTACTGACTGCAATCCTCAGAGTATGCTACTGCATTTCTAAAGATAGGAAATGTGTGAGTAACACAACGCATGTAAGACTCCAAACACTGGCCAGTCTGCAGATAGCCCTTCAGGTGAGAGTTTCCTCAACCACATCACACTGTCATGACAGATATTAAATTATGTAGAACAGCCATATCCACACAAACCCTGTTAAACCAACATTACTTCAAACGTAGAAGAGCAATACTTACGTTCATTCCCCATGTCTGTTGGCCTGTCTCCACAGTGTATATTGTAAGAGGTATATCCAAATCCCCACTGTGATGTTGTTTGTCAAACACCCACATGAAGTCCTGCTCACAGTGAAGGAAAAAGGCCAACACCACATGAAGTGCTTAGTTATAGGAGTGTGTTTCCATGCAATTGGCTGTTGGAATGATACCACAGCTTTTCCACATCCAATTAGTTAGTGGTGGACTGCAATTCATGCACAGGCCCTCAGCTGATCATGAACATCACTTACAAAACTCAAGCTGCTGCCTAAGCAAAGCAGGTGTACTTCTCCACATCCACCAGAGAAGGAGTGAGAAAGACAGACAGAGACAAAATAAGAAAAGAAGGGAGTATGAGAATAAGAGTCAAGCATGTTTGTGTATGATCCATGGGTGGAGAATGGTATCTGGGCATTATGATGGTTGCCTATATTGTGTACTAATCCATATTGTCACATGGTAATTGCACATGGTTGTACACATTTATGACTGAGGATTGTCAACAACAATCTTTACAACGTTTGGAAAATGTTGGCCTTGTAATGTTGACAATGGGATATATAGCTTCTCAATATAATGATGTGGCAAAACCCACACTGCAATGGACCCTGTCATTACACAATCACCCCACCAAGGCAATGATAACATACTCACAAACACACACTTACCAGTACTGAGTTTCAAGCCCCTACATGACTATGTATTGCTATTACATTGTTATGCAGTTATTGCACTTGCCACAGAGCTTACATGTTGAAGAACTGTCCAAAGGTATCTTTGAAGATGAGTGACATCAGCAACAGTAATAAAGGAGGGATAAGGGAAGTGTAGTAAATGTGACTGGCCACAAAAGCAGAGATCAAGGAAGACACAACCACACTCTCTCAGGGAATCACACACATTATCACAACTGGCAGGGTCAGGATTAGAACTCCTACCTAACTAGTTTGCTACACTACAGTATTATGCAGTTATCACATGCACCACAGAGCATATTCAGCTGAGATATGGCCAAAGGGTTATTTCAAGGTGACTGGCATCAGCAGGCTTGCTACAGTAGGGTAATGGGAGGTGTAGTGAGTGTGAATGTCTTCAAAATCATTAATCTCCACACACACTCACACACACACACACACACACACACACACACACACACACACACACTTGCCAGTACTGATATGCATGGGTTCATTGCTTCACAGGTGTGTAGTAGTTGACTGTGCCAGAAGGCTGTACAAGGCTAAGCTAAGGGAATACCTTGGTATCAGGCGACATGACAATGGTCTCCAGTGTGGCTCAGGGGTGTAGTCCCTGGACTGTCTCACACAGGTGGGTATTGTATTCCACCATCCACTCATCTGGGTTACTATTGTGGGTGGCCAGTGCTGTGCACTGCTTGCCATGTATGTGATCTATATTCCATAAAATGGACAGTGTCTGGGTTGTGCACATGTCCCACATGCATGTTCTGTGACATGTGGAAGTGTACTTGGGGTCTCTGGGGCATGTTGTGTGGACAGATTGTTATCATCTGATGTGGCATTCCTGACCTCATGTGGTGAGACCTGGCTATGGAACTGAGGTTGTGCCTGCACCTACATTGACAGCATGGTACAGGTATTCAGTGGAGTTAGTGGCATCTGTCCATACAGGACATGTGTATAAGGCATGGTATTCCCTTCGTGGGTTACATTTGCAGACTCTACAGTTGTTGAAGGTGTCCAGTGGGGAACATAGCAAAGGACCACTGTAAGCATTTATTTGTCTATTGTAGGGATGGAACAGGGTGCCATGTCCTTTTACTTGCCAGATAACACACACTCAGTCAGGAGATGTTACACATCACAGTACATTCTGATGTCAGTGGCAGTGTTGTGGTCAACAGGCATGTAGTCCACTGCAATCACACCGTGGTTACTATCTGTGGGCAATATGCAGGGAACTACCAATATAGTGGTTGTTGCCTAGCCAAGTGTGCTTGTGTATGAGACATGGGAGGAGAGTGTTCTCTGAGTAATATAAGGGTTGCCTATATTGTTCACTGATCCATAATGACACATGTAGGGCTATGGATTGTCTACACCAGCCTCTCTGCTGTTTGACATCTGTTGTCCTTGTAAGGTGGACATTGTGACATATAGTAGGTCCTCAATATAATAATTTAGGAAAACCCGCCCCCACAATGCATCCTGTCATTACACAATTACAGCACCCTCCACACAGGATACTGATGACAGACACACACACACTTGCCCATACTGAGATTCAAACTCCTACCTAGCGATGTATTGCTATGACAGTGTATTGCATTCATCGCACACACCACGGAGCTTATTGGATGGATGTTGTCCAAGGTACTTCTAAGGTGAGGAACATCACCAGCCCTTGTAAATACTGGCATTGGGTGATGTAGTGGGTGAGAGAGCCCAAAAATAATTTTACCCTAATCACACATTTACCAGGGATGAGGTTCAAACCTCTATCTAACAACCTTTACAGACCATTATGTTACACATTTACTACATGTGCCACTGACCTAACATGGTTTAGGCTTCACAGCAGATATTTGTAAGGTGGATGATATCTGCAGGACTGCTAAAGTCAGGCTTTGAGATGTGTACTGACTGTAAATGGGGACAAAAATCTTTGAGGTATACACACAAACATTTGCCACAGATGAGATTCAAACCCATAGCTGTATAGTGATTGCTACTACATTGTTCCACATTTATGGCATGCACCATGGAGCTTATAGGTCTAGCCCTTCTCCAAATGTGTATTTCAATGTAGATGAAATCAGCAGGCTTGCTAAAGTAGGGTAATGGGAGGTAGTGACTGTGAATGGCCTCAAAAGCATTACTCTCTGCACACGCACACACACAGAGTTTCACAGTTGCTACCTCTGGGATTAGAACTCCTACCGAACTAGTGCATCACACTATAGCATTATGCAGTTATTGCACATTCCATGGAGCTTACAGGGCTAAATCATGTACGAGGAGGTATTTTAAGGTGATTGACATCAGCAGTCTTGCTATAATAGGGCAATGGGAGGTGTAGTGACTGTGAATGGCCTCAAAAGCATTACTCTCTACAAACATGCAGTTTCACGGTTGCCATGTCAGGGATTAGAACTTCTATCTAACTAGGACATCACACTATAGTATTACACAATTATTGCACATGCCACGTAGCTTACAGAGCTAAATCATGTCCAAGGAAGTATTTCAAGGTGACTGACATCAGCAGGCTTGCTAAAGTAGGGTGATGGGAGGTGTAGTGACTGTGAATGTCCTCAAAAGCATTACTCTCTGTATACACACACACACACACACACACACACACACACACACACACACACACACACACACACACAGACACTTTCACACTTGTCATGTCTGGGTTTAGAACTCGTATCTCACTAGTATTTTATACTATAGCATTATGCAGTTATTGCATGCGCCATGGAGCTTATAGAGCTAGCCCTTGTCCAAAGGGGTATTTCAAGGTGATTGACATCAGCAGGCTTGCTACAGTAGGGCAATGGGAGGTGTAGTGTCTGTGAATAGCCTGAAAATCATTGATTCCTTCACACACACTTTCATAGTTGCCATGTCTGGGATTTGAGCTCCTACCTAACTAATATGTTACACTATGACATTACCAACTTATTGCATGCGCCACAGAGCTTATAGGGCTAGCTCTTGTCCAAAGGGATATTTCAAGGTTAATGACATCAGCAGGCTTGCTAAAGTAGGGCAATGGGAGGTGTAGTGTCTGTGAATAGCCTCAAAACCATTGATCTCTACACACACAAACACACACACACAGTTTCACAATTGCCATGTCTGGGATTAGAACTCCTACCTAATTAGTATGTCACGCTATAGTATTACGCAGTTATTGCATGCACCACAGAGGTTATAGGAATGATCCTTGTCCAAAGGGGGTATTTCAAGGTGACTGACATCAGCAGGCTAGCTAAACTAGGGCAATCGGGAGTGCAGTGTGTGTGTGAATGGGCCATAAACTATTCCTCTGGAAACACACACACAGCACTCAGTTACACACAACTTTACATTTGACAGGACTGTGTATATGACTGCTAGATGAATAATGACTTGTACTGTCATGTTACACAGTTATCACAAGCACCACAGACACTATAGTGCTGAGGGCTACCAGAAGCAAAAATATACAGTGATAGACATTGGTACATCATGTGATATTGGATGTGTGGGGGTGGGACAGGCCTCATGATGGGAAGCTCTTTGGCACTGTCTATCTCTCTCTTCCCCACATCTCTGTTTGTGTATGTCTGACCTATTATGGTGTGTTGTCCTTGGATATATGTTTGTATTCCTATCTGACATGTGTGCAAAGCATGAATGGTGTGCAATGTGGTATGTGTGCACAGAAATCTGTGACTGACAGATATGTATAGTCCACTGTTGTTGTCAGACATGGGGTTCATTTTAAGTGTGGGAGCATGCCCAGTATGACCTTCTGTATTGAATGTGAGAATCCATTACAGGTAGGTAGTACTCCAGTGCAGGCATTTGTGTTCAACACCTACAGCTAGCAACCTGATTCTGCAGGATATCTGTAGATTGGTTGACAATATGGAGTCACAATTTCAAAAGGATAGTGGGATACTGTAACTAATCGTGTCTGTGCTACTTGTGCTACATGGTTTTGGTGTTAGCAGAGATATTCAGATATATGTACTGTTTTACACTGTGATGTATTATGTCATCAGCTACTGACAGATATATTGATTTGCTCACAGTAATTTCCTGGGGAATACAAGATGAATGAAGCTGTGTCCAGTAATGTGGTCTGCAGCCTACATATTCTTGCACACTGATGCCATTCTGGAGGGGGAGCTGCAGACACTTGCTGATGGGTCTGTGTAAATGGTCCAGCACCTTGGTACTGTGGTGGCTGAAGATCCCCAGCTTGTACATCTATTGACGTGACAGAATGGCCATATCCTGCTGTGGCCATACCTCTCAGCTGTACAGATTCACGCAGGTTACCCAGAGGCAGGGCTCATACATCTGGTCAGTTCTCCTTTACGTTGTGGTTTATGAGCAGGTTTGTAGACACCCATTCCTGGGTTTGCTGGCAGGGATAGTATGGGCACACATCAGAGTTTCAGACTTTACACACTCCATGGCGTCCATGCTCCTCTGTTATTCTATCCTCTTCCTAACATTATGCAAGCGATATCTGATGAGTATCCCTATAGTTATCCCTTCATCACAGCGGTATTTAGGGGTTGGTCCACAGTTCATGCAGTAGGACATGGTGGGCATGCTACTGGGATTTGTTGACAAGGCCTTGCATTTGTGTTCTGTGGACTGTGTTATGTCATTATTTGGGACTCCATAAGATGACATACATTTGCAGTACGGGTGAGGCACAGTGGACCGTAGGGCATTTGGTAGTGATGCAGGCCATCTGTAGCAGGCCAATGCATTCTGTCACTCCTACAGTCCCAGGCTGCAAGTCACTGGATTCCCCTGGGGTAACAGGGTAGGTGTGCAAGGTGTTAATGGCAATAGTTTCTGTCCTTATTAATCTATTGGTGTGGGTGCTGGCAGGGTGCTGCTTACAGCTAGGGAGACATCTGCATGGGACACCTCTTCAGCATGCTGCATTCTGTGGGTATTCCCATACAGAAGTGGGGGTCATACTGTACTCATTCCCAACAGCAGGGATATGACCTGTGATGAACCTGTGGCTGATGGTGGGGTGATCTGAGTGCATGTGTGCTATGGAAGCTTCTTGCTGCTGACTCATAGATATATGTGGGACATTCCCTTTATGCTGGCTTGTGCAGAGACATCAGCAGTTTCCCAGTACTTCATAACTGTGCCTTTTGTGGTCTGCCAGTGTTTGGCCAGACTACATCAGTATTCCAGACTACACAGACAACTAATGTGCTGCTAACCTGTATGTACAATTCCAAAGGTGTGTCCATTTGACAGTTACATTTTCTATACTCTGTCTATGGTACTTCCACCTGTGTACTGTGTGTATATCAGGGCCCACATTCATGGCATGTCCATCTTTCAGATGGTGACAGATATTACATCCGAACAATTAATATGGATTACTGCTGGATTGGGTTTTGTTGGGATGCACTGTGTTTGGCACTGCAGTTGTCAGAACTTGGCCCTGTCATCAACAGTACTGGCTATAGGCCACCGGGACACAACCCTTCATGCCTACATGCTGACCACTTCCACACAATATACAACACACAACAACGTAACACACAGAGCCCTGCATATTGTACACGTGCAACAATCTATCCTTCTAATCTGTCCAGCTCAGGTAATCTGTGCTCCACTGTTATTATACCCACACATACATGCTACTACATTTCTATGTAGGATTGTGGGGGGGGGGGGGCACACCTGACAACTGTAAACATTTGCTATGACTGTACTGGTATTTCAGGTACTCTGTTGGTTTCCATTTCATTCTGTATTCTGACCTATCATGCAGAGTAGAGGCATATCAGTGGAGTACAGATCTTAGGTTTTATTGACCTACATTTCAGTTTCAGACTTCTTACCCTTCAGAACTAACATCCAATTGTCTGACCTGTTGTAATCTGTCTGTGTAGGTCTGGAGGGGGCTGTTCTCCACTGCCATCAATCGGAGGCCTTAGTACAGCCTTTCTTTGCGGTCACCTACACCTGTCCTGCTGGCTGAGACTGTTGTTGTGTATGTGAGCCTCACTGGCATGCATGCATGTGTCCTATGGACACACATTTGGCCCACCACATGTCCTGCAGTGGGATTTGTCACCTTGTCTAGTACTGCTTACTATGTTGACACCAGTATTTGTTATGGATTTCATGCTGCCCACACAGGTGTTTACTATCTGCTGCCATCCCATTCAGCCACCCGATTCCCTTGCATGCCCACATTCGTACCATAGATACAAGTAGCAGAACATACTACTCCATTCAGCAATTGATAGGGAGAGTGGCTTACCTTGTGGCTGTGCCAGTATTGAAGATGGTGCTGGAGGGCTGACTACGTCAGAAGCACATAGTACACTCCCTATACATGGTTAAGCTTAAGCACGGGTAGTGTCATGTTTGGCATCCCTTTTACTGTATGTGCGAGTCAGAGAGAGGTGTCATTCCCTAGGTTCCTACCATGTCAGTGTATGTGGTATGCTTTGCATCTTTGCTAAAGCTTGGGCATACTGGACACACCTCCTTCGGCCTACAGGGGCAGCTCAGGTTGTTCCGCCTCCAAGTCAGTCTGTGCCTGTGCTGGCCTTGGCAATGGTGGGGGGCTGTGTGGCCCTGCCCTGTGCTGTTTCTGCTGCAGCTGTTTCCACAAGATCATATTGTGTAGCATGGCACATACAAAGAAAATTTGGGTACATGTAGCTGGAGAGTACTTCAAGGCTGTACCGGATATGTCCAGGCACCGGAACCGTGACTTGAACATCCCAAACACATGCTCTATTATGATTCTGGTTTGTGCATGTGCCTCTTTCTGGAGTTCTTGTTCAGGTGTGTGAGCATTTCTGATGGGTGTCATCAGCCACAGCTCCAGTGCGTAACCAGCATCTCCCACTAAGTGGCCATATGGGATGTCCCCACTGGCAAACCTTTGGTACAGCTGCGTCATATGCCAGATGTGGGAGTTGTGATAGCTTCCAGGGCTGCCAGCACACACATTCATTATAATGCCCTGGGCATCGCACATGACCTGGCAGTTGGAGGGGAAGCCCTTGCAGTTTATGTAGTCCCTAACCCACTCTCCAGGTGGTGCTTAGATGTGCATGTGCATGCAGTCTTGGTGGAAGAAATGCATATTTCTGGCCAACACCTCACAGGTGTTGTGGAAATATATGTGCTCACCGGCATGTGATGACATGGCATCCAGGAACTGGTGGAGTACCCTTGATGCTGATGCCTGTGAGATCCCCATGATATGCCCAGTTGGTCTTTGGAAGGTACCTGTGGCTAGTATTCTTAAGTCTACACATACCTTGGTATCCACTGGGATGGGGTTCCCCTCTGTTGGTTCTGTGTGTACACATCTCAACAATTTGCTGTAGGAGGTACCTGTCCACCCTATAGTGCTCCACTATCTCCAGCTCATGTAGCCCCTGGTAGTTTACCATGGGTCTGTACACTCTTCTCCTTCTCCTCACTGTGGGTTGGTCATCAGAATTCTCATCCTCACCACCCTCAGCCTCTTCCACATATAGATTTATGAGAGCGACAGCAGCCCCTATCATTTTGTTGGTTTTGTTAGGTAAAATTTCCCTGTTTGTGTACATCGGTGGTGCAGAGTTTGTGGGAAAAAACAGAGTGAAAGGTGCTTGCATAGTTTATAGTAGTGTGCTGGGCTAGGCTGGGCTGCTGCCTGTGTAATTGGCTGATTCTGATACATTTCACCTTCCAGCTATGCTAGTTCTCCTTGATTACCCTCCTACTGCTGTTTTCCCTTCCCTGCCTCCCTGTTTAAGCCCAAAGGTGCACCTCACAAACCCAGTGCTCAGATGTGAATGGAGCTGCTATTTCCTGTTTTTTTTTTTGTTTTTTTGTTTAAAACCCGGTACGTGGTGTGCACCCCCATTTAGGCAATGTAAATACTGCTAGGCAGCTTCAGGCACACCCCCTTCCTTAGCTGTGCTTACCTAAGGGCAAACAGGGGCCACAGAGCTCCAATAAGCTTATGACACTCCCCCTCATGAGGTCATCTAGCTCTTAGGCTTAGACCATGGTGTTATTGCACCTACACAGTTGGGTGCAAGCTATCTCTGAGGGGAAATCTGTGATTCAGTATCATTCCCCACATTTGCATAGAACTGACTGCTAATGCATGGTTACAAAACCGACACTCAGCCTTCCCCCTTAGCAACCACTATTCCATGGTCTTGTTGTGTTATGCATGCCATTGACTATTATGGTAAAATGATGATTTTGGTTTAAAAGCTTATTTCCAGCTTTTTTTCTTATTTTGGAGCTGATCCTGTTTGTGCACCGCTGCCCAATGCTTAAATGGCTGAAATTGGCCAAAAAAGTTATTTTTTATAATTTTGAAACTATGTGACACATAGCCCACAGACTCAGTGTGCCACTCAACCACATCCAATAAGGCAAAACAACGTACCCAACACACTAGTCATAGGTGACTCTATAGTCAGGCACACTGATGTCCCACTCACCAGGCTAGACAAGGAGAAGGTTACTGTCAGCTGCCTGTTGGGTGCCAAGATCCGCCACATAAAACCCATGCACTCAGATCACTCCACACCAAGTGCAAATATGACTCTGTCATTGTCCATGTTAGTGTGAATGACCTGAGATGTACCTCCCTGGACTACATGAAAAGAGATATGGAAGAGCTCTCCGATCTTGTAGCCCAGGCAGGTATGACCCTAGCCCTGAGTAGCATTCTGCCATCGCCCAGAATGATACCACAGTGCAAGAACAAAATGATTGACTTCAACAATTGGTTAAGCTTCTGGTGTCATTCTAAGGAGATCCAATATCTTTCTGCTTGGGATGACATGGTCGACAGACCACGAAGCTTTGCCACAGATGGCCTGCACCTGTCGCCCCTGGGATTCCGGATACTGGCTAAGGCTCTTGCTGCCCCTATAGTGCCTTTTTTAGTCAGGGTTCAAATAACAAATTCACCACCATAACAGGAACAGGCAAACAAAAACTGAAGGTAATGCTACTCAATGCTAGAAGTCTAAATCTCAAAATGCACTCACTCGAGGCACTCCTTAAAATGGAGAACATCGATATCTGTGCAGTGACTGAGACCTGGTTCAAGGCTCCAGAGAGCACCTCTGCACTACCAGGCTATAACTCATACCACACTTTTCGGCCATGTAACCTGGACCAAAACACCAAAGGCGGAAGTGTATCTATATTCATTAAGGATATCTACACCTGCAGGCTAGTTGCTCAGCATAATGCATCCGAGGTTATACAAATGCAACTAACTCTGGGTAAAACTGCAATCCAAATTGTAGCTTGCTACAGATCCCTCACCATGCCCCAGGATTCCCACTCCTCTTTTCTTGATGTACTGGAAAATATTAGGGTTCAACCAAACACCCTAATAATGGGTGACTTCAAGTACCCCACCATTAACTGGGAAAACTACTCGTGTACCAACTCCTTAGCTCAACCCTTTCTGGAATTCATAAACTCCAATGCCCTAGATCAACTTATTCACACCCCCACCAGGGGCAACAATATCCTAGACCTAGTCATTACCAACATGAGTGACCGGTGTTCCACACCTGAAGTCAACTCCTCGTTGGTCCGATCCAACCATAAGCGTATCACCCTTGATATCCACATCCCGCCCCCATCCCCCATTAAGGAAACCACAGTAAAACATTTCTCCAAAGCCAACTTCATGCTTCTTAAGACAGAAGTGGTAAACTTCATGACACCCATGCAGATGGACAATACAGTTACAACTGCTGAATCCTACACAAATGCACTCTATAAGCACTTACACGAGTGCATGGATCGTGCTATCCCAAACAGAACCAAGACGTTATCCTCCAAAAAAGGAAGCCAATCTGGTGGTTCCCTGCCATGAACAAACTGTACAACAGAAGGAACAAACTGTTGCAAAAGAGAGTAAAATCCCATGAGTGGAGGAGCTCCCTGGTCAGCCTCAGTAAGAAGCTGAGATCCCTTATAAGATCCTCCAAAGCTACACCTAAAGAAATCCCAATCTCTCCAAGCTACATGCTCTAGGGACCTAAATCTTGTCACCACAATAAAACAAAACAAAACAAAATTGCCACTAAATCCAAGGACAACCACAAAGCATTCTATAGCTATGTCAAGAATCTAGATGGCAACACCCAGATCTGCTCTGAGTTACAGCACAAAGGCACGAAAATTACAGAACCAACTGATATTGCCAACATCCTGGCAGATTGGTTCAGTGCTAACTTTACCCCCTCTCACCCCTAAAGGGCCCATATCTATACAGGAAGAATGCAGAGTCCCTGTAATCACAACTATGCAGGTAAAAGCTGCACTCTCTAAAGCCAAAAACACAGCATCCATGAGAATGGACAACATCCCAGGCTACGTTTTACATGAACTTCAGAATGAACTGGCTCCCCACTTAAGCACCATGTTCAATAATAGCCTTGCATCAGGCTTTGTGCCCACTGAATAGCACACAGCAACAGTTATCTCACTCCACAAAGGAGGAGCCACCACTGATCCCGGGAACTGTCGACCTATTAGCCTGACGAGCCTAGTCTGCAAGGTCATGGAAGTTATCGTCATGGAACTCATAAACAGACATTGGTAACCTCCAAACTCTGGATCCCACCCAGTTCGGGTTTGTGAAAGGCAGATCATGCCTCCTGAACCTGATCGACTTCTTTGAGGCAGTCACCAATGCCGTGGATGAGGGTAAGGTGGTTCACACAGCCTATCTTGACCTCGCCAAAGCTTTCGACACCATCCCCCATTCTGGAATTATAGCTAAACTCACTAAACTAGGTATAAATCCCTACATCACAAGATGAGTTGCCAACTGGCTCACTGAAAGAATCCACACTGAAAAAGTTGCAGACTCCAAATCTGACCTCAAGGCAGTGACAAGTGGAGTGCCACCGGGTTCCGTCCTGGGACCTCTCCTGTTTGGTATCTACTTCTCTGAAGTACAGGCTAACACAGAAGGCCTCTGGCTGATGAATTTCGCAGATGACTGCAAACTAGGAGCCATAGTCAAGTCCCCAAATGATGTGGACATCCTACAGAAGGGCCTCACTGAGACAGATGCCTGGTGTCAGAGCCATGGCCTCAAGCTCAATGCCAAAAAGTGCAGTGTCATCCTCTTTGGTAAAAACTCTGTACCCATGAACTACCACATAGGCAGCAATCTACTTAACACTGAATGCGTGATAAGATACCTTGGGACCCAGGTGGACAGTAGTCTTTCCTTTGATAGTCACATCGCCACAGTAGTCAGAAAGTCCTTCTACATGGCACACCTCATCATAAAAGGGTTCTCATCCAGGAAAAAAGAGGTCATTATTCCCATCTACTCGTCACTCATTAGACCCATTATAGAGTACAACGCCCCTTTTGGAATGTACCTCACAAGACACCTGCAGCAGCTGGAAAGGCCACAGAAGTACCTCACAAAGAGGATTACTGGCCTCAAACAAATGCCCTACACTGACCGCATCAAAAATCTCCAGCTTTACTTCATAGCATATCGCCTACTTCGAGGTGATCTCTGCCTAACATATAAAGCTATGTCAAACCCAGAGCTGTTGGACATGCTACACCTAAAGAAATCCCAATCTCTCCAAGCTACATGCTCTAGGGATCTAAACCTTGTCACCACAATAAACAGGACACGCTGGAGGGATAGATTCCTGTCCCAGAGACTTCCTATACTCTGGAACAAGGTACCCATCTATGTCAAGCAAAGTTCTTCATTAGCACTCTTCAAGAAAAATCTTGATGCGTGGATGGGAAATAGGAAATACACCCTGGGGAACACTTCTGTGTCTCTGCTGGACAGTGGCACAGGAAAATAACTTTCTTGGGTGGCGTAAGCTATGGCACCTTGCTGGCTAGGCTTACGTAAGCCCTTGGGCCGATAGCCTAGTACCTACTTATGAACCTATGAACCTATGTTTCATGCCTATGGCCATATATTAGGCCATTGGCATACCTAACCCTTATAATACATGTTTTTTTATGAGCTGTCGTGCCTCCATTTTGTAGTTTGCAGAAATGCATTCAGCTACTGGCTGAATACATTTCTGCAGTCTGCACTATTCCTGCACAGGTGCCTGCCTGCTTCCTGGATCGCTAATTCACCACATTTACATGGTTTTCACCAGCAAATTAGGTAATTAGCATACAGGGGCTGTGTCTAGGCAGGAATAGTCCAGGAGCACTCGTGCACGTCCTGGGAATTCATTCCTGGATCGCACGTCGGCCATATTGCCTGCAGCAGCTCTTATACTATTCCTGCACACCGTGCAGAGCTTGCTGAATCCCAGGGTTTGTTTTGTTTGGGGGAATCTGCCTAATTTTAATTTGTGTATAGTAGCCAACATTATTTCTACAGAAACTTGTACCAATCTCATTTAATCTTCAACACTGATGGATTGCATTGGATACTTTGCCCCAACAACATGCCTGTCACTGCCAATGTATATACAATTTCCTCAAAGAGAGAAAGGGAGAAGAGAAAGAGAGGTACAATTTTGTTGTTAGCTGGGAATTTTTTAGAGTGCACCCGTGTGTGTGTGTGTGTGTGTGTGTGTGTGTGTGTGTGTGTGTGTGTGTGCGCACGTGCGCGTGTGTCAATGTGCCAAGATGAATGTGGTAGAGTGGTTACTGCAAACCACAGTGGCTGCAGCCAACGTGATGGTGATGGTAGCTATGTCAATGGCTACTCCAAGAACGCTGTCATATTTAAAACAACTTACCTCACTACTTTTAAGACACATGCCGACCAGAACATATGGACCTGAGCTGACTCAGCAAGGATCATATTAGCCCAGTTAACTGTGGAGCCATTTATAGCATAAATGGATGTGGACTGGCTTTACTTATGAGAGTTGGTGTTACCTCAGAGGCACAAGCTCAAAGGTTTCACAGCTGAACATTTTCTTATAAGCAATGATTAAGGTCACATTTATATCAATTAAAGAATATTATGAATTTATGGATAGATCTACATAGTCAACTTAATAAGAATTAAATGACAGAAAGGATAGCAACTGACAAATTTAAAAGATCTTTATCTAAAGGCTCTGAATGTTTTCTTGTGCTAGTAGTAAGACTGTTATGATTGAATTCATGTTTAAATCTGAGAAGCATATACCTTTAGTAAAACCTATATCATATGTTGGTAGCAAACAAAAAGCAACATCAGTAGACATATTGTTTTAAATTGAAAAAAGGTCACTTAACTAGGTTTTGTAATAATTATAATAATACTGTTAAACTTGCACAATCTATTACTTCTAAAAGCATGTTACTAGTGATGCCATGCCTCTAGAATGTTACCTGTGATCTGGAATGATTTTGTCTACACTCTTTTACTGTGCAATTGACAAATAATATTAAGTGCGATGTCTTAAAGTGCAAGGAATATTAGACTTAGGATCTACAGCAACACTTTAAAAGGCCAAAAAGGACATGTATGCAAGTAGAAAAGTATTACTGTCAAAGTAGTAAAAATAGTATGCATTCATGGTGCTAAGAAACCATATCCTAGTACTCAAAAAGAAATACAAATTGAGTTTGGAAAGGTAGTCACTTTCATTCTTAATTTAACACATAATGGAGGAAGATGTCCCTACTTTAAAGAGTTGTAGAGGCAATGGAAAGACATTCTTTTGATAGACCACCTTATCAGTATGATTAGAGGAACCAGCAGATAAATATGCCTACAGATGTCCCTCTGCCTAACCTAGAAAAAAGGAGGGGGATCAACCCACCTGATGAAGTCATCAGACTGAATGAATCCAACAAAAGTTAAGGCATAGTTTTAAAAAGGCTAAAAGGTCCAAATGTTTGGCTGAAAATAAAAGGAGAGGAAGAACTTAACACCAGTTAAAGATATAGATCAGAGTCCGCCTCTAACAGACAGCCTGCAGAAACAAAACCTGTAAAAGGAAGGGGCTTACCGAGTAAAGTATGGCAGCCTGGAAGTGTTCATGTAGCCTGATGATATTGCAAAATAAGGAAGTGAAGTGGAGAGGCATTCACTAAGGGTCTGTATTGTTAGGAAATGAAGCTAGGAAGCATAGAAAATGCAATACCTGATTCAAATTCTAAACTTTCTGACAATCTAAAAATAGAAAGCCCACAAAACAAAGAATTCTAAGCAAAAGTTGTTTGTTGAGAAGAAATGTAACAAGAATTATTTTACCAGGTTAGTTAAGCAAAGAGAAGCAGTAGCTGGACAAAGCTATAAATCCATTTCATAAAGTGTAAGACAGAAACCTCAAATAAGAGAAGACTGTAAGAAACATGCATCTGTAAGTAAGTTAGGAAATTAAGTAAAACAGAAGATAAAAACCTTGCAGAGTGAGAGCAAAGAAGAGAAGAGAAAAACACTGAGAGTGTGGTGTTCATTCACCTTGAGACAGAGGGGGAGCATAACGGAGAAAACTAGAAAAAGGAGATGCTGGTATATGCTAAGAGGCAAAGTAACTTTAACAAAGTCCTAATGATACTCCTACTAAGTCAAAATATGATACATCTAATCAAAAGTATGAGGCTGTATATGTCATATTCATAGAAAAAGGGAGGCAATAACTGACACTAAGGAACACTGATATCAGTTGCCATTCATAGCAGAAGAACTAGACATTGAGACCACTCTGCCTATGCTGCTGGGGAGGAGGCATTGCCTTCTATCTCATGACAGGTTGACTTGAAGAAAGTTCAGAGTTATCTGCCTTGCAGGTAAGCCAGTTTAATTTTTATAAAGACACCGTGGGAAAAAGACAGCTTAAGTGAAGTAAGGAAATCTGGCTAAGAATGTATGGAAAGAAGCTGAACAAGATATTCCTGCTTCTTCCCTGTACTTTGAGTTACACAGTAACTTGTTATACAGAGTAAGCAAAGACTGAGAGGGAGTTGTATGCCAGCTGCTGATGCTCAAATCTTTTAGAAGACTGGTATTGATATTAGCATATGGCAAGTGGACAAGTTTAATAGAAAAGATTAAATAGCAGGTCCTAGCAAGGCTGTACAGGCCTAAAATAATGGAAACAAACTGAAAAACTCTGTTGAATACCTTGACCGCCATAGGATAGCCTCTTATCTAGACTATAAGAATCTTTTAATTCCAATCCCCATCACAGATGCACCATTTGAATGTGTTTTAATGGACATCACTGACCCCACTGCTAAAATCCAGTAATGGATTTCAATATATATTGGTTACTTTGGATGCTGCAACTAAATATCCTGAAGTTATTCCACAATGAAAGGATAGCGTTTAATCTAATGTTACTACTTTCCAGGGTAGAGATGCCAAATGAAATTCTCACTAATCAGAGGACTCGCTTTATGCTAATGATAATTCACCGACTGTGACAATCATTAAAGTCAAACAACTAAAAACCTCAGCTGGTCATCCCAGATGAATGCATTGGTGGAGCATTTTAACCATGCACTAACATCCATGTTAAGAAAGGTTATTGAGGAAGGTAGAAAAAATGTGGGACCAGTAAATACCGTAACTCCTGTATGCCATTAGATAAATGTCACTGCCCTTGATTGTGCTCAGATCTTTTAAATTATTATAGGGAAGGTATCCTTGTGGTCTAGCAGGCATTACCAGAAAAAACTTGGAAGGAGAAGAAACTCCCGTGTAAAAATGCCTTAGAATAGTATGTCAGCTTGTAAGACAGACTGAGAGTAGTGATACCCACAGCACGTGAATGCATGGAAAGAACTCAAGCTGCAATCATAATTGTAGGAGCAGGGAATCTAAAGCTGGGGACCAGGTGTTTGTTTTGGTCCCCTCAGCAGAAAAGTTTTTTCTCCAAATGGGAGGGGCCATTTGAAATAACAGGGAAAACAAATGAGGTGGACAATAGCTTTATGTAGACAGATAAGAGAAGACCAGAACAGATATACCATATGAATGTTCTGGAACCCTGGAAGGAAATACAAACACTGATAGTCTAACAGCAGAAGGAAAACTGACCTTTATGCCTATAGTTCAAATAGCTAATGCACTGACCATGCCAAATAAACAAGAAATAAAAGAATTTCTATTATGAAACATGACAGTGTTTTCAAAACTGTCTGGCTAAACAAAATTGATTTAACATTATGTTGTGATTAGTCAAGGAGGGAAAGTTAACTTAAGAAAAAATCTTGAATGCCAAAGTTGGAAAGAAAAACAGTACAAAAGGATATAAGAAATTTGTTATTGCTAGGGGTAATTGAGGAGTCCAAAAATGAGCAGAACAATCACCTAGTATTATCCCCAAAACATGATGGAACGATCAGGTTCTGCAATAATATTCAAAAGCTGAAGTGCCTACATTTGGTGAGTTAATAGAAAGGCTGGGGAAAGGCAAGATTCACAATTGGATGACTAACTACTATCCTATCTACACTTTCTGCTTACATATTCTTCTCCCCTTCTTATAATCATTTGCAACTAGTCCACTCTAACTACTTCAACCCCTTTTATCTAACTTTCAAGTTCACTTCCTACACAAATATATACCTCTCAACTTCTTAATGCAAGAAATCTAGATAAAGACAAAAATAATGGGGGACAATGGCCTAAAATCAGAGACAGGTTTTAAATATTGCTTTTATAAATTTAGAAAGCTGATAGAATAACAGGTTTTGCATTGGAATACATTTTCTGAAAGATATGAAGTCTGAAACTCGAATAACTGTCATTATATAGTGACTCTCAATGATTAGCTAGAAAACCTCACATTTTATGAGGAACAAACCAAAAACATGACACATATATGTGGATATTCTGTGAATGCCACCACCCCATCTACTTTTCGTACATCAAAGTAATACAACTTCGAAACCTACTACAATGCTACCACTTTGGAAATATCAAATATTGAAAACTGATTTTGATATTCACTGACTAATTTATAATATAATATTTTACCTTATTGTAAGATGTGTTTATTTTGTATGCATGCTGGAATGTAACTATATAATAGTTTACCTGGCATATCTTTTGCCTAATTACTATGCTAGTTTGTGCTTTTTTCTAAATGGGCCTCCCCTGGAAAGGAGTCTTGCATGGCCCAGTTGGACAATCCACGTAAACAAATTAAATAAATAAGATAAATTCATAAGGTACAGAATCAAGCTTATAGTCAGGTGGCCATCAAGAAGTTTGAAAGGAATCATCCAACAGTGATATTTTTGTTACCCATGTAGAAAGCACTCATTAGTAGATCAAAGACAAATGCAGTGAAACCACTGGGAATAAAATTATGCAATAAGAACTATTTTATTCTAAGGTGAAATTAAGTTTTATCAAAACTAACAAAACTAAACAGAAAAAAAAAAAATATATATATATATAGATATATATATATATATATATATATATATATATATATATATATATATATATATATATATATATATATATATATATATATATATATATATTTCTTTTGCAAGAGGGGACAAATCTCTCTACACCTCCACATTCCTTTACTTAAATATAGAAGCTGCATGGTCACAAAACTGTGAGGGAAGGACAAATATCACTTTCAGTGAAAGTTTTTCTGACTGCAGTACTACCAACACACAATTAAAATTAGTAACATGCACCGCAAAACACATCACACAAACACACACACACACACAAACACACAGAACAACACTTAAGTTGAAGTGGCAGTAAAGTGAATGAAGTTTCCAGTGAACAGTTTATTTTTTCACTGTTGCATTGGAAAGTGTCATTGGAGTTTACTGATAGATAAAATGCCCTGTGAAAGTGTTATTGTTTTGACTTTCTATTTCTCTTTAGAAAGTGGAACTGATGTACTTTGATGCAGAAGTAAGGCAAGTTTGTTTAATTGGCATGGCAGCCTCGAAGTAATGCATCTATCCCTTCTTGTGGTATTATTTTATTGATTTGTAAGTACTATTCCCAATGAATGTTTAAGGTAAAGATTCTCAGAAAATATTATGCCAGACATCAGACATAGTCATAAAACCAAATCAGAGCACTCCTCTGACTAGGGACCATGACACAGAATAAAATGATAGCTCTTTCAGTCTAAGACACAACACCAGTTAGGCCATTTATTTTTCCTATGATTTACTGCTTTTTTAAGTTGCAGGAACTGTTTGGTTAGCAGGATGCAGAAAGGCTGTATCCTTTTATAATATATGATGCAAACTGTGAATGTCTGAAGTATTGTTTGCTATGTTTACTTTTTCATTTCTGTGGAGTTATTCTCTCCAAGCTTCCTCTGAAAATGGACTTTACGTCAGTCAGCCTTCCATCTTAACAACTAATTCATAACATAATTAATAATTTTAAGTCAGTAATTAAAAAAAGCTCTGTGCTAGTACATTCTTACTCTTTACCATATTTATTAGCTGTTTTTGTCCTTCCCCAAGTTGTCCATCTCTGCTGATGATCTTCCACAGTCATCACCAGCTATTGAATTTTTGAATAAATGACTGGTTCCTATCCAAGAATGTGTCTAAGTTCTAAGAAGACATATTTATATTCTCTGATGTCTTGGCTAGAATTCTAACTGCCCTACAACATATGATGCATACATCCACCCCCCCCAAAACAAACAGACATTTTTATTTTTATTTTATTTTTTATTTTACATTTGTTGACCGGTATAGTCTGACTGGATCGATGTCCATTTTCAGCAGAGGCCCAGGGAGATAAGCTCCAATGTATGCAAATAAATTCAATAACTAATAAAACATAATTACATGTACATTATTTACAAAAAATACATAGGTAAACATGAAATAGACATGATTACAAGTTAGAAGTTACCCCTTGTTGTAGTCAGGAGAAAATTAACAATAGATAGTTAACTAGATAATTCACCTTCATGCTGAGAGTTTAGCCAGGCTTGTTGCAGTGGCATAGCCAGTTTAATGCCATATGTTGTTTGATTTTAGCTTTAAATTGGCCTAGGGAGGAGAGCAAATATCAGCTGGAAGTATGTTCCAGGCTATACCTGCTGAGTTTGCAAAGAGGGCATTACCAGCTGCATTGTTAATTTTAATTGTCTGAATCTGTAGCTTATTTGAGGACCGGTGGAGTCTTGGATTGTTATGAGGGAGGATAATATTTCTGAGGGCTGGTGTATTATCTGTGTTATAGAGGATTTTATTAGCCATGCTCAGCAGATTATATTCGATTAGATTGGGAAGTTCCAGCCACCCAAGCTGTTTGAGGTTGATGCAGTGGTGGGTTCTAAATGGCAGGCTTGTGGCAAACCTGGCAATGTGATTGTAACAGGTTGAGAGTCTATTAAGTTCAGATTTGTTTAGATTGTAGAGGGGGGGGGCATATAAAAGTGTTGAAAGAAGGTGGGAGCGAGCAATGGCCATCTTAGCTGGAGGGGTAAGGAAGGCTTTAATTCTACAAAGTGACCCAAGTTTTTTATTGATGCTCTTGATTGTTTGATTTACATGTGGGTTGAATTTTAAGTTATTGTCAATAATGATGCCCGGTAATTTCGTATGGGGGTCGGGGGAGATAACTGTCCCATCTTTTGCATTTATTTACTTTTGAGTTGGTGAGAATAAGAGCATTTTAGTTTTTTTGGGATTAAGTAACAACACTTGGAGACCCTACTTTCTATGGTATAAAAGGTAGACTGGGAAGCAGCCCTCAAGTCTGTGGGAGATGTAGCTGAGCAGATCAGGGTGGAGTCATCAGCATATTGGATACAGCTGACGTTTGGTATGATAGTAGGCAAGTCATTAATAAAGATGGAAAGCAGTAGGGGTCCTAACATGGACCCTTGTGGTACTCTAAGGGTGTTCAGTAAAAGATTAGAGAGCTGGTTCTGCCAGAGGGCAGCCTGTTGTCTCCCATTAAGGTAGGATGTAAACCAAAGGAGGGCTTTAGAATCTAGACAGAAAGTTTGCAGGGTACGAATCAGAAGTTGGTGATCGACCATATCAAATGCCTTGGAAAGATCCAAGAAGAGGGCAGAGGATGTGTGATTATTGTTATGGTTATTGTTTATGGTATTGGTAAAAGTCATTAGGGCTGAGGTTGTGCTATGGTGTAGACGAATCTCTCCACAGTCCCTCCAGTCTGTACTTGACCAGACACATGCAGCAACTGGAAAGTCCGCAAAGGCTCCTTACAAAAAGAATACATAAGCCCAATGCCTTGCACAGATCAACCTTTATTCAGATAGCTTGGTCTTTGATCTGAAGCTGACACTTCCCCAACAACTCACATTAATACTGTCCATCATGAAAGTAACTAACAAATAAACACCTGCTACAGACTAAGTCATCAGATCACTGTCCCATGAAATCATGTCATTCTTGCTAAAGTAATTGGTTCATAGGTGTATACTAGGCTAACAATCACAAGGGCATTTGTAAGCCTAGACGTGCAACCCAAATGTGTCCCACAAGTTATATGCTTTAGATGTTTATATGGAGTGATTGTTAGTTATGACATGATTTACTGACTGCCTCTGTCCATCAGAGACATGGGTACCAGACCAGGGATGAATTTCTGATTTCCCATCCGATGGTCCAAGTTATGCTTAAGTAGGATTAGGGAGAAATTTTGTTTTACATGGATGCAGAGCCTGTTGCAGAGAAAGGGAATTTTCTGAGATACATACCTGTCTGTCATACACATCCTATTTACATTGCAAGAAAAATTTACATCTTTAGATCTAGTAGTTCTGATGCTATTTGTTTTGCATATGTGCAAAAGGTTCATCATAGCATGATCCAGGGGTGTCTTGTATGCCAGACATAGGTCACCTGTCAGTAGTCTGTAGGAGACTGAGCATAGAGATGGGACTTTGAGATGATCTGCACAAGGCATTGTGCTTATGTATTCTTTTTGTAAGGAGCCTTTGCAGACTTTTCAGTTGCTGCATGTGTCTGGTCAGGTACATACTGGAGGGGGCATTATACTCAATGATGGTCTGATGAGGGCCGGGTATAGTGGTACAATTACTTCCCTGGACCTAGATGCCATGAACTTACTTGTATGTTGAACAACATAGAAGGACTTCCTTACTACCTTGGATACATGTTGGTTGAAGGCCAGGTTACTGTCTACATGTGTACCCAGATCCCTGCCTAGTGGGTCAACTCTTAAGGGTGTTTTTTTGATGATGCAGTTTCTTGGGGTGGCTGACTTTCCAAAAGGTACTATAGTGCATTTATCTGCATTAAGTTTTAAGTCATGGTTTTGGCACCAGCCACTTTTCTGTGTTAGACACTCTTGTAAGAGGTTAGTGTCTTGGGTGTTTCTATGACTGCTCCCAGTTTGAAATCCCTTTAACATCAGCCTTGTCTTCTGCGAAGTAGATGCCAAAGAGGAGTGGACCCAGTCCAGATCCTTGAGGGACTTCAGTGTTGACTGGCCTATTTGAGGATATGGTCTCACCATTCCTAACTTCCTGGTCCAATCTATGAGCCAGATGGTTATCCAGCATGTTATATAAGGATTTATGCCTAATAGTATAAGTTTGTTTATAATGCCAGAGTGAGGTATTGTATCAAGTGCCTTAGCCAGGTCAGGGTTGGCAATATGCACTGTTTTACCTTCATCCATTGCTTTAGTGAACTTCTCAAAGAAGTCCACCAGGTACAGTAGGCATGGCCTTTCTTTGACAAAGCAAAATGGGTTGGAACCAGTGTCTGTAAGTCGCCTATATCTTTTCTGTTCATTTCCATGACAATTCTTTCTATGGCTTTACACATAAGGCTAGTCAGGTCTGCAGTTTCTGGAATGTGTTAATGGTCTGCCCTTATGAAATGGGATGACTGTTGGAGATGTCCATTCTTGTGCCATAAAGTCTATTTTAAGACTGTAGTTAAATAGTAATTCAAGTGGCCCTGGTAGGTCATGTTTTAGACTATTCAGGAGGCATTTTGGGATATTATCGGGGCCCATTGAGGCTATGTCCCTAACCTTAACAAGCAAAACCAGGACGTGATCTCTGTTTATAGTTATGTTTGAATGTATTTCTTGGGATGTGCCTGGAGGTGAGTGGGGAGTAAAGCTGGAACTGAATTTGTCAGACAGCAGATTCACTATATCGCTCAGCTCAGTAACTGTAGCACCATTAACCACCTGTTCAGCACACTGCCTTTGAGGTTTCTAACATAGCTGAATAAGGCGTTATGGTTGTCTTTTGTCTGGGAAGCTATCTTGACCTCAAAATTGGATTTATTGGACTTAGTTAGCCCTCTTAGCTGCATGTTTATTTTGATGAGAGAGTTCTTATCTTTATGGGAGTTGTACTTCCTAATCATACCTCTCAACCTCTTAGAGCAAGAAATCTGGACAAAGCCACAAATTATGGGGGACAAACAAAAATAGGGACACTTTCTAAATATTGCTCTTACAAATTTAGAAAGTTGCAGGCTTTGCATTAGCATGCATTTTCTGAAGGATATGAAGTCTGAAACTCAAATGTCTGTCATTATTTTTTTACTTCAATCCTCAATAATTTTCCAGTGATCTGGCAAAAAACCACAGTTTTATGAGAAACACATGAAAAATATGAGGCAAAAATCTGCGCATTTTGTGAAAATCTGTACAGTTGAGAGGAATGTTCCTGATTTTAGCCATGATTTTTTTCCTTTTTTTGTATAACCTCTTTAATCTGGGATGCCACCTGGGTTGTTTGTTTTTGGATTTAGTTATGGCCTTACTTCTGGTAGGTACAGCAGCCTCTATGCAGCCATTGGCATGATTGTACAGCATTTCTGTGAACAATTCTGCATGGGCTGCTGTGTTTTCTCGATTTGGAAGGGTATTGAATTTTTACAAACTAGCACTTAATAAAAGGTAGTTTGCCTTGGAATAATTACTAACTGTTATTAGGTTTACTGGGGTTACTGAGTTGATTTTGATTTTGAAGGAGATAGCTTTATGGTCAGGCCTTACCAAGGAGAATGTGATATTGGGGGTAATGCAGCATTCTTCCATATTTGTGAGTATCGGGTCCAGTATGTTGGAACCTGTGGGTGCATGCACTATCTGGATAAGGGTGTTAGTATGTACATGTCCAGGAATGTCTGTGCCTGCAAATCTGGGGCCATATATGATTCCCAGTCTATAGAAAGATAATTAAAGTTCCCCATAAGTAAGGTGTTAGTTGAATGGTGAGTGTCTACAATAGATTTAAATATGTGCTATGAGTTTCATGGGACATAGAGAGTGACCTATAGCTTGCTAGGATATGGTACTAGATGTTATCTGTGGTGACCTGCACATGGAGAAACTCCAGCACATCATCCTGTTTAACCAACCTAGAGGTATGCTTGTTATTGATGTATATGAAGACACCTTCACCTTTAGTCCCTGTCTCTGTATCTACTGGTCTAAAAGTGTGGAGGCAATGAAACCTTGTACTACCAGGGTACTCTCTGCAGCTTTAAACCTTGCCTTAGAAACTGCACAGATGTCTATATTCTCTAGGGTGAGGAGGGCTTGGATGGAGTTTAGCTTTTTGTTTAGACTCCTGGCATTGAGCAGTAACACCCTGAGGTTCAGTTGAGTTGATTTTGCTATGTCAGTAGGTTTGTCAATTTGGAATTGCCTGAAAAAGGCTCTACGGGGAATAATAAAGGTTTAGCCAGTATTCAAAACCCTAGAAGGGACAGGTGCAGACCATCCCTGGCAAATTAACATGGTTTGTTAACCATGTCTTGCCATGCTGACAAATATTGGATCCCTTAGACTGACACCAGAAACTCAGCCAATTATTAAACTCAACCATCTTTTGTTGGTATTGTGGCATCATTCTTTGTGAAGGCAATATGCTGCTCAATGCTAGGCTCATACCCACCTGAGACATATTCAGAGACATCTATAATGGCTCTCTTCATATAGGATATAAAGGTACATCTCAGATCATTTACACCTACATGTACTATGATGGAATCATACTGTGAGCTGTGGTGCAGTGACTTGAGTGCATGCGTAATTTGGTGGATCCTGGCTCCAGATAGGCAACTAACTGTTATGTTTCCTTGTTCAGCCTGGTTAGAGAGGTATCAATACAGCTTACATTTCAGACCCCATGACTAGAGTCCTGGAAAGTGTATTCACTTGCTCTATGGGCTTTGTAGTTGGAGCTCCACTGATTGAAGCTGTATGTATGTTGTTAGGTGTTGCTTCTGTTGAGTGCTTTTGGATTTGCTGAGGATAATCTTTGCTGCTGGGTGTTCTAGGAGGCCTTTTTTGTTTATTAAGGTTACACTTAAGTGCCTCAGCATATGGTGGTCTATGTGTGTTGTGTGCTATATGTGGGGAGTGTTGTGTGTGTGGTTTTGACAACCAGATGTGTTCTTTTATTGGCAGTTTAGCCTCCAGTGACATTGTGTATGTACACCTCTCGTATACTATATCTGTTACTTTAAGGATTAAGTGGTTGCCAGTAAACATGAAACAATTGCTACATTGTCTCAAGATACCCATATCCGACAGGCTGGTTGCAGAGAAATTAGGAAATTGCATACCCCTGTTGTCCAGTCCCTTAAGTGGTGAGCTACAAGGGTCTGGCATACAGGAGTTGACTGATGGTTATTAAAGGTGCTTTTTTTAGTTGGTTGGAGACAGATAGGCTGTAAAATACTACATTTAACAGTATTGCCATCCAGTGTACAACTAGCTGCTCTAATTTTGTCAATGTGCAAAGTATTTGCTTTATATTTACTGGTTTACAGGGTACTACTTTATAGGCAGTTCTAAAAGGAAAATGTGCTTCAAGGGTACTGGCATGGTGAGCAGCTCTGCACAAATGTGCCAAATTTATACAAGCACTGTAAATACAGAAAAATGACTACTGAGCCCTCTGGCCAATAAAACAACTATAGTTAGAACCCTTTTGTGTGTTTCCCAACTCAGATAGACCTGGAAACACCTACTGCCACTAGACAAATAATCTCAGCCTTCCTAAGGTAAAAACACCATAAAAGAGTGTCAGAAGTGAAATGCTACCACAAACAAATTTAAACTCAAGAAAGTCAATAAGTAATTCAAGATCACAGCAGTGTACTTTAAACAGCTTATAAAAGTGTGATCATTCAATAAAAGTACTTCACTTTGTAGAAATGAGCCAAGAGCCACTCAATTATGCAGAATTTATAAAGTCGCTAAAAAGAAGGTAAATGGAGTAATAAGCTTTCTGGCTATAAAGCAACTACATGCAGGAATCTCTAGCATGTTTTCCTAACCTATATAGAACAAGCCACCACCCATTGCCACTGGATGGAAAATCCTCAGTCCTCTTGATGTAAAAACACAGAAAAAAAGCTTGCTGTAATGTAAAAATAAACTACTATATACAACAGCTAGCTAGATAATGAATTCAGAGCAAGTAAATCAGTACAACAGACACGAGGCAAAATGCACTTTTTTTTCAAAAAAAAAAAAAAAGCCCAAGAAAAGGCACAAATTCAAAAAATCAACAGCATTTAACATGGAGGAAGTTATAAAGGTCAATTTACAGTAAGAGTGGGCAGCTTAAAAATCACCAGGTTTAAAAGCAAACCAAGGAATGACAGGGTGGAGGGGAAAATATATTCTGTGTATTTAAATATAACTCAAGAAACAAATTAACCAATGAAAACAAAGTATGGGAAATGTGCAGCCTGGATAATGTAAGTGTTTATCTGTTACATAGAACAAAAACACCAGGCCAAGCAGATTTCTCAAAACACTAAACAAAATGTAACAGGTAAAACAAAAAGCAGTTCTATCAGTTTAAGCAACTCACAGACACAAAAAGAGATTACCTTTCTCACCAGCATGGAGTCACCAACAGTGTGTGTAGTTTTTGCAGGCCTTCAGTCTTATCAGAAATGACATTCCCTCAAATCAAATGCAGTCTCTGTTGCGCTCTAACTTCCTCAGGCAGTGCTAGCAAGTTATAATGCTTTGTGAACCACATTTGTATATCTGTGCTGCTCTCCCACACATCTGAACATCTAAGGAGTCACAACAAAAACAGTAAGTTGAGTGTCTGTATCTCCACAGGATGAGCTGTTACTCTCTTGTTAACTGTTCAGATTCTTTTCACTGCTCAACCCTTGAATACTAACTCAGACTTTGCCTTGTTACAGCCTCCTGTCTCCCTGTATGTTTCAGAATCTGTTATCTATCTCATCCCATAAAATAAATTTCAGGAGCAAGGCCTTCTCCTTTCACTGGTCCAAGCCATAGAATAACTTTTCTAAACATTCATGTACTAGTCTTTATTCTCCCTATCTCTACATTTCCATTCAGGGTCTTCAAGATCTGTCTTATGTGGGCAAACTGAAATCATTGCCACTTTACTCTGTGTTGTACAGAGTGCTAAGAGGCAACCTGTGTCTTGCATATAGAGCAAAATCTGATCCAGCTTTAATGGAAGTGCTGCACATAAGTCAAATGGCACATGGGTCACTTGCTCAAAGAACCTTAACCTGGTATCTGACATCAACAGAACTTGTTGGAGAAACAGATTTGTCTCACAGAGATTACCTCACCTTTGGAACAAGCTTCCTATTCATGTTAAACAAAGTCCCTCATTGGTCCTATTTAAGCATAAGTTGGACGATTGGCTGGGTAACTGGAAATTTACCCAGGGGGTTCCACCTGTGTCCCTCTTGGGCAAGGGCAACAGGTGTTAAATGTAGTGTCTGTTTGAACCAGATATCATTGGGGACAGGGTTTGAACTTGGCTAGGCTTTTAAGGGCCCTGGGGCTGTTAGCTTAGTAACCTCCTGTGATCCTATCATCCTATGATCCATCCATACCAAACCTATTGCCACCAATTATTGTTTTCATCAAGAAGTCTGACACTGTGCTAAGCTGTCAAATTTTAAATCATCTCAGGGTTCATATTTTGCTAGGTTTTCACCTTCATCTCCATCCATCACTTTAACCTCCTCTCATTTTATAATCCTTCATCCTACCAGCGTATTGAACACCCTGCTGTTTATTACTTAGTTAGATTTTTTTGTCTCTGATCATTTTGAGTCATGGTCAGTATCTTTCTACCTCTTTCCCTATCTATCCCTCTATCTATCTGTGTATCTATCTATCTGTGTATCTATCTATCTATCTATCTATCTATCTATCTATCTATCTATCTATCTATCTATCTATCTATCTATCTGTCTAATCTCTTTTGTACGGTGCTACTCCTTTTTCTGACTTATTTTTCTTCCAGCAAAACTATTCTACTGCTGTTAATACTAATGATTTTACATACACATACTTTCAACTTTTGCAAACTACTTGATTTACCTCTAGTTACTTATTCATCTGTCAGAATACTCTTTTTCCATAATGTGCCAATTACATTTTGACAACTATAATTATTTAATATTATCTTGCTCAGTATTTTGCTTATAAGGGGCAGATACTTTGCTCAAACATTGCTGTGGTTACATTGAGTAATATCTGTTATACTTTACACACTGTTAAGTACTGTATGTTATGCTTTGACTATTGAAAACTATGTTGCATTGATACCATTTGATGTGTAGTTTATTCTACTTTTTCTCTGTGTTTTACTGGCAATGTTTTCAGGCTCACATTCTAGGATCTAGATGAATTGGCCCCACACACTTAAATTATTAATTAAATAATTAAAATGCACACACTCAGGGGTGTAGCCAGAAATATTCTTTTTGTACTCAACCCTAATGTCACTTCCCCCACCACCCACCTATCATTTTAAAAATGTACTCAGCCCTCAAAATGTTACATCCAGATATACAGGAAGAGGGCACTTTATTTTCAATTGTTATCGGTTATACCCATAAGAAGCTATTTTTGGAGGTGTTTTCCTTTCATGTAAGCACAGGGGCGGCCCGTGCTATCGGACTGCCGGACTGCAGCCCCCTCAAATCAAAAAGAAAATAAAAAATAGAAAAAAAAATGTTTTTTAAATTTCACGGACTTCACGCATGCGCAGTAGTCCCGACTACTGCACATGCTCCTGGCAGTCCAGCAGTCCCCATAGGGGGACACAAGGAGACATCTGTGCACATTAAACATGCACAGACTCACTGGGACAGTCTCGCCGATCTCAGGAAGGAGTTTTTGAATGCAGCAGGGATCTCACAGGTCTTGCACAGGCAGGACATTAGCTGGATGGATATTATGGAGAACAGACAGGACAGGTAAGTGTATTGATGGGGGTGTGTGTGTGTGTGTGTGTGAAAATGCCCCAGGTGCTCATGGTGGTGTGGTAGGGAATACCTCAGGCTTGAACCCTGTACCCTGTATGCAGGTGTTAAAGACTTGAGTTCCCTACCCACCACCATTTGTAAAAAAATTGCAGATTTTTGCCTCATATTTGATCTGATCTGTTCCTCATAATATCTGTGGTTTGTAAATGTTTTAATGCTTGATATTTGATGGTGTAGTAGTAGCATTGTTGTCTCACAGCGGCAGGTTCTCAGGTTTGATTCTTGGCTGGGGTTCCTTCTTTGTGGGGTCTGTATCTTCTCCCTGTGTTTGTGTGGGTTTGCTTTTGTGTCCTCCCATGTTACAAAGACATGTCTGCATTATTTCTTCTTGGGCCTCTGCTGAAAATTGTTTTTTTGTTCCAAGTCAGACTGTCCTGATTAACAAATGTTAAATAAAATTGACAGGCATTTGAATTTCAGACTTCAGGTTTCTGAATGTTCAATTCCTTGCATAATTGATGGTGCAGTGGTAGCATTTTTGCCTCACAGCTATAGGTTTTCTGGTTTGATTCTTGGTTGGGGTGGCTTCTGTGTGGAGTCTGCATCTCCTCCCTGTGTTTGTGTGGATTTGCTCTGGTGCCCTGCCATTTTACAAAGACGTGTCTGCAGTTTTAATCTCTGCGTCTCTGCTGAAAATTGTTTTTGTTCTGTCTGCAGTAAAATTGACAGGCATTTGAATTTCAGACTTCAGGTTTCTGAATGTTTAACTCCTTGCATAATTGATGGTGCAGTGGTAGTATTGTTGTTTCACAGCTATAGGCTTTCTGGTTTGATTCTTGGTTGGGGTGGAGTCTGCATCTCCTCCGTGGATTTGCTCTGGTGCCTTGCCATTTTACAAAGACGTGTCTGCAGTTTTAATCCCTGCGTCTCTGCTGAAAATTGTTTTTGTTCTATCCGCAGTAAAATTGACAGGCATTTGAATTTCAGACTTCAGGTTTCTGAATGTTTAATTCCTTGCATAATTGATGGTGCAGTGGTAGTATTGTTGCCTCACAGCTATAGGTTTTCTGTTTTGATTCTTGGTTGGGGTAGCTTCTGTGTGCAGTCTGCATCTCCTCCCTGTGTTTGTGTGGATTTTCTCTGGTGTCCTGCCATTTTACAAAGACGTGTCTGCAGTTTTAATCCCTGCGTCTCTGCTGAAAATTGTTTTTGTTCTGTCTGCAGTAAAATTGACAGGCATTTGAATTTTAGACTTCAGGTTTCTGAATGTTTAATTCCTTGCATAATTGATGGTGCAGTGGTAGTATTGTTGCCTTACAGCTATAGGTTTTCTGGTTTGATTCTTGGTTGGGGTGGCTTCTGTGTGGAGTCTGCATCTCCTCCCCTGTGTTTGTGTGGATTTGCTCTGGTGCCCTGCCATTTTACAAAGACGTGTCTGCAGTTTTAATCCCTCGTCTCTGCTGAAAATTGTTTTTGTTCTGTCCGCAGTAAAATTGACAGGCATTTGAATTTCAGACTTCAGGTTTCTGAATGTTTAATTCCTTGCATAATTGATGGTGCAGTGGTAGTATTGTTGCCTCACAGCTATAGGTTTTCTGGTTTGATTCTTGGTTGGGGTGGCTTCTGTGTGGAGTCTGCATCTCCTCCCTGTGTTTGTGTGGATTTGCTCTGGTGCCCTGCCATTTTACAAAGACGTGTCTGCAGTATTAATCCCTGCGTCTCTGCTGAAAATTGTTTTTGTTCTGTCCGCAGTAAAATTGACCGGCATTTGAATTTCAAACTTCATATTCTTCAGAATACATAGTAGCACAACCTTTTTTTTCTAGCAATTTTCTAAGTTTATAAGATGAATATTTTAAATTTGTCCCTATTTTTGGGACTGTATTACCCCATTATTGGCTTCGTCCAGGTTTTTGTGCTAAGGTTGACAGCTATGGCAAGAACTGAATTCACTGAATATGTTTGAGGGCTGTATTCCCTCATTACTGGGTTTGTTCAGGTGTTTTGTACTAAGAGGTTGACAGCTATGGTGAGAACTGAATTCACTAAATGATAGCCATTTAAGTTTCAGTCTTCCTCTCTTTTACAAAGCAGCTGAGGTGGCGTAGTGGTATGTTACTCTGACTGTTTTTTGCTCAGGGACCTTGGCAGTAAAATATATGGTGGCAACACAACATTTTATTCTAGCAACTTTCCAAGATTATACAAGCAATGTTTAATGTGTCCCTGGTTTTTGGGCTTTTGACCCCCAATACATTTTGGCTTTTTCCAGTTTTCTTGAGCTGCGAAGTTGAGATGCAGTTGAGTATTGAGTAGATTTTACAAGGAGCTGAGAGCTGCAGGAGAATAGAAGTTTAGTGCTTTGCCTAGTTAATACTATAGCACAACAGGTTGTGTACTTGCTTTTGATGCAGAAGGCTGTGGGTTCTAATCCCACAAGGGGTGGATGCTGCCATACGGAGAATGTTCTCCTTGGTGAAGATGCTAACTATGAGTTCGTTATCAGTTTGCCATCCATTTCCTCTTGCAATATTATTACTAGCTTATCATTTTTTTAATGTAATATAGGCAATTTATTCCTGAGGGGCGACAGACACTTTATTTTTCGATGAAACCATGAAATATAAAGGTGATTGCTAGCAGCAACCGCTTCATTAGTTACAGATTTCTTTAATGTGGAATTATTTAGATGACTTACTTCAGAGATTGTGCATATTTACTGATAATGGACTGTAGAATTGTGCATATTTACTGATAAAGGTGGACTGTAGAATTGTGCATATTTACTGATAATGGTGGACTGTAGAATTGTGCATATTTACTAATAATGGTGGACTGTGGAATTGTGCATATTTACTAATAATGGTGGACTGTAGAATTGTGTATATTTACTAATAATGGTGGACTGTGAAAGTCTGAGTAGACTTTTTTATGATAAATGTTCTCAACCGGGCAGTTTTGCCATTATGGGTGCATATGGTTTGTTTCATTGCTTACTGGAAAAATGTTCAAAACAAATTTAAAACACCCTCTAACAAGTGTACTGTATTGTACAAGGAATATAATTTTAGTACAATGAGGAAGGTGTATCAAAGAGCACATGTATGTTTCATATGCAAGGGGCCTATGATTCGAAAACAGCCCAAAATTAATCTTTATCTGCCACTGGCAAAATGTATTTTCTTTGAATGTGGGTTTCAATGCTGTTTCAATGAATGTGAGTTTCAAAGGCAGAGAAGTTTTAATACTAAGTTTTCATTGTGAGACTGCATTGCTTTGTTTAACAGATGACTTAGTGTTTGTGCTGTAAAATACAAAATAAAACTTTCAAATTAAGTCCAACTCATCATAGAAGTAAAGCAGTATGCACATTAGTGTTTATGGTAAATGGAGTGAAATAGCCAAGTAATGGTTCATTGGAATGGCTGCAGAGGCTCCATTCAACCATTATTTTGTCAGGGGGGAAGGGCAGCAAACTCAGACAGGCCCAGCTGAACTATACCTACCAACTGTCCAGATTTTCAAAGAATGAATAGATTTTTGCTTCTTATTTTTGGTTTGTTGTTCATAAAATTTGTAGTTTTAATTCCTAAGTGATTTGCCAGAAGTCACTAAATAATACGTTTCAGACTTCATAACCTTCAGAAAAATGCATGTTAAAGTAAGAGCTGTTCTATCAACTGTCTCAATTTATACAAGAGCAATTTTTAGTACTGTTTATATGTGCCCCCAGTATATTTGGCCTTGTTCAGATTTACTGCATTAACAGGTTGAGAGGTACATGCAAATACATTGCTTTATAGAATTAGGCATAGCCAACCTCTCAACTGTCCCCAATTTTTGGCTCAAAATGTTGCTCTTCCCCCTAATAATCCCTCCGCAAAATAGCAATTTTGGAAGAAAACATGGAGGGTTTACAATTAAGAAATAACTGTAATAATCAAAGTTATAGATTACTTGAAATGCATGTAGATTCTTTTATTTTGTCAGTTACTCAAGGTAGCAGTACTAATATTAAAGTCTCCCTTCTTTGACAGGTAGCAGTTGTATTGTGTGTCTATTTTATATTTTTGCATCACATTTTTGGTCCATTTTTCATAAAATTGTGTTTTTTGGCAAATTAGTGACAAATCACTAAAGACTGAAGTTAGAAAATGACAGACATTTGAGTTTCAGATTTTATACCCTTCAGAAAATTCATACTAATGCAAGACCTATTCTATTATCTTTCTAAGTTTATTAGAGCAATATTTAAAAATTGTCCTTATTGTTGGGCCTTTGTCCCACTTCTGTGTATGGCTTTGTCCAGATTCCTTGCTCTTGAGGTTGAGAGGTATGACAAATGTGTCAGGGCCATCACAGTCAGCCAGAGAGATTTCAAATTGTGACATGCTTGTTGCACCCCACTCCCCCATGTAGTGACTCTGGATGTGTCCAAGCAAGGCAAGGAGTAGTTGTATCTACCTTGGATGGGGAGGACACACTGCATAAGTACTACAGTGGCTTTTCATCTGTCCTTGATTTTGCAGAATGGTCTGGTTTCTGTCATATTTTTGTACTGTTGATTTATGCTTATTACTCAGATTTATGCTTATTACTCAAAGTGCCTGTTGCTCTGTGTTTAAGTAGCAATGCTTTAATGACCATAAGGTAAGCTTGTCTGACATTGTAAGATGCATGTAAGCTTTAATAAGCATACTGTTAAAGAATTGCGAACATTGAAAGCCTTTCTGTTGTTGCCATGCAGAGAATACTTGACTAGATAATGTATAAGCCTTGGGTATTAAAGGACAGGATTCCATTATTTTAAAAAGCTCATTACACTTGTTATCTCTACAGACTTTACCCGTAAACTAAACAGAATGCCAATCATGTGTGGTCCATAACCTGTACAGTAATCCTTTAAGCAATGTATCTTGAGCTTGTTTCTTGTTTGCTTTTCATTTTTTACTTTTATCATGTTTTCCCCATGAAACAAGTTGTCAGGCAGCAGGTCTTTTTTGGATAAGAAACATTTTTACAAGTGGGGGCATCACATAGATTTCTACTTTCAGCATGTTACTTGGTACTTTAATAAAGCTGAATATATTATAATTAGAACTGCAGTGCAAGGAGAAGTGGTTTGAGTTGAGTGCTTCTGGTTTTTCTTATACTTGATTTTGACTGGCATTCCAGTAATGTATTTAAAAAGTAATTTATTTTTTCATGCCTCACAACCTTTTGTTTCCATCTAGATATTAAGTAAGCTGTCATGCAGCCAATGCATTGAAATATTTGTATTCTTCTACACTTATTTTTGTCTTGATTGGACTTTCATAATGATGGTTTGCCACCCAGGGCAGCGTATTTAATTAAAGTTAGTTTTTTGTGGTTTTGTGCATAGCTCCTCCCCTTTATGGTTGACCACACCCCTTCCCCTTGACCCCACCCATTCAGCTGTCTCCTGCAGCCCCCCTGTGATTTGAAGTCACCAGCCGCCACTGCGTAAGCATTCTTCTCTATACTGTGAATATTTGTTTCCACAGTTCTAAACATTCAGTGTTTTTTGAGTGTTGAAGTTTTCAAGAAAAAAATTGTACTCATTTGAGTACACTGAGTATGTGTAGCTATAGCCCTGCACACATCTGCATATCATAATGTTTTGCAAAGGTTTTTGCCTTTCATTACTAATAAATATTCTTATATGCTTATTTTGCAGAGATTTAAACTGTGATTGTGAAGCTGAATTTATTTATACTTATGTACAATTGATTAAAGAGAGTTAAGAAAAGAGTAGTATAACATTCATTATGATTGTAACCATAGTCTCTTTCCACACCAGTACCTTGCCCCAGTTTAGTAATAGGTTGGACTCATCATGTATGATACATGCATTATTGCATTCATTAGGATGATATAGATGTTTTCCCTGAAGGCTAGATGGGGGTGTTTCATAAATTTTTCTAGAGGAGAGATGCATTGGATAAAAGTGCAGTTCTTAAGACTGACAAATACTGAAATCTGTTAGATCGTATAGGGTTAAGAAGTTAGAGCTATTATGGGTATAATTGTGACAGGGTGAGCTCAGTCAAGCATACTTCTCAAATGCCCAGATTTTTACCTCATATTTTTGGACTATTCCCCATATTATTTGTGGTATTCTGACAAATCACAGAGGATTGAGTCACTAAATAATGACAAACATTTGAATTTCAGACTTCACATCCTTAAGAAAATGCATGATAATTCAAAAACCCATCCAGAAAATGCACGATAATGCAAAATCCCATCACTCTAGCAATTTTCTAAGTTTATAAGAACAATATTTAAAATTTGTCCCCATTTTGGGGCTTTGTCCCCCATTATTGTAGGCTTTGTCCCATTTTCTTGCACTAAGAGGTTGGGAACTATGCAGTCAGGGCTTTAAACTCTGCCTGAAGTATTGGTAACTTCTCTATCCTGTCTATACAGAACATTTCTAGACTCAGAAAAAGTCTGAATCTTCTACCCATCAGTTTTATTTATTTATTGACATGTCATTACTGGGAAAGCCAAATTGAGTAGAAACTTATTTTCAGTGAAGGCCTTGGGAGAAAAGCTCCAAATTATTACAAAACATTTTTTACAATCTTCAAAAATAAAGCAAAAACATCTGCAGTTTAAATAATTGTAACAAATACACATAATATAAAAACATTTGTCAATAACCGATATGTTATATGACAATCATTTAATATTTAGAGTCATTGTAGAGAGTTTGTAGAGAAAGGTTTTTAAGTTAGTCTAATCAAACAGGAATTGCAATATGAAGTGAGGGAAAAACAGGCTTATGGTATATTTAGAGAGAAAGTCAGTGAAGAGAATTTGATAGATGTAAGCAAGTAAGTGAAGAATGGAAAGTAAGGAGATATAAGGGAAAAAAGGTACTTTATCATATTTAGGGATATAGTTTATCCTGGTTTTGAACAAGAACAGAGACAGATTTTTAGCTATGAAGTGTTTCAAAATGGTTTTAAATGATGGGAGGGAGGGGTATTGACCTGATGATACAGGTAAGGAGTTCCAGGCCTTAGCAACCTTGTATGAGTGCAAACAATACCCAGCAGATTTGATAGGTTTGTAGACAGACAGGAGTTTTTGGTCACTGGATCACAATGACTGACTGGGAACATAGTTGTGTAGAATGTTTTTTAAGTGCTGGACAGGCAGATGGAGGCTGAATAATTTTATAGATGGCAAGAAACTGTGCATATGTTAGTTGATGAGGCAGTTCTAACCAATTTAGTTTTTTTTAGTGCTATACAGTAGTGGGTTCTGAAAAGGGTATTTGCTGAAATTCAGCAATTTTGTTTTATTATTGTTCAAGTTATAATTTTTACAAAAATACAAAATATATGAGGTCCTCTTCACCAAAAGTCCAGTTTGCTAAACAACTTAAGAAATAGTGAATAAAAGCTACCAGACCACGAGGCTGGTAAAACAGTGTAAACAATTTTTTAAAATAACAAACACAGATAAGCACTTTCGGGTTTGTCCTTTCATCAGATAACTCACACTATAATAAAACTCCTATCTAAAAGAAATAGTGACCAATGCTGTTTCAATATTGAACCCTCCGTTTCTTCAGGGTGGGTTTAAGGGGGTGACTCCATTCAAACCAGGGTCTCTATCAGCCCTTAGCTCAATGATCCATTTTGTTTTATTGAGCTCAGTTAAGGTCACTATATCACCACCCCTGGCATTTAATCTCACAACTTGTAATACCATGGAAACAGATGTATGCCCTACATCACTCATAACATGTTGATATAAAGCATTATGAACATTACCTAAATGTATTGCTGACAAATGTTTTAAAATCCTTTCTTTCAAATGGCAGTTAGTCTTGCCTACATAAAATGAACAGCAATCTCTGCCCTGGGCCAAATATATGACATCACAAGTTTGATGATCAGCATACTGAGTAAGAGAATAACATTTACCTGTAATGGGATAAACAAGTATTTTTTTTTGTCTCATAATATAAGCACACACCTTGCAATACCTACATGAAAAAGTACCTTGTTTCTGGGATGATATTCTCCTTGCCATATTTTGTTCTTTGCAAAGTAAGTCTTTCAGGTTTTTATTATTATGGTTTAAGCTAAAGGATGGGGTCGCCCCCACTATACTCTTAAGCTTCTCATCAATTAACAAGATTTTCAAGTTATGTTGTATGATGTCACATACTCGCCCTATATTATTACTATATTTTAAAACCACCTGTAGCCTGTCTTCCCTTTTGTTGTTGCTGCTATTGCTAAGATCCTGTTGTCCTGTTGTTGCTGTTCTTGTATCAGAGAACTATGGCTAGGTCTTCAATAACCTATCCCTTCTCCTGGAATCAACAGGCTGTTCAATAACTTCTCTTCTATAGCCCCTGTTATTAAAATTTGTGACTAGGCAATCAGACTCTCTATTAAATTGTTCTTCCTCAGTACAGAGTCTGGATGCCCTATAAACCTGTCCCTTCACAATATTCCTAAACAAGCGTCTAGGATTCATGCCATCAAAGGCCAGGAGGCTATTCCTCCAACAACGTTTTCTATACATAGATGTTTGTATGGAACCCTCACACCCTTTTCTCAATCGCACATCCAGTTAATCAATAACAGTGTCTGAACATGACATACTGAATTTTAAAAAGTCAGTAGTGGATTCTAAATAGGTTATAAACAACTGTAATTCATCACAAGTAGCTTTCCACAGCATAAATACATCATCCACAAATCTCACATAAAATCCTAGATGTTCTCTCCATTCATGTACAGTATTAAAAATCACTTCATCTTCTCAGTGTGCCAAAACCAGGTTTCCATATGAGTTTGTACAGGGCATCCCCATAGCAATACCTTTCTTTTGTCAATAGTAACAACCTTGATACAAAAAGATATTGTTGTCCAGTATGAGTTTAAGCAAAACACCAATGGTTTTTAGTTTAAACATCTAGTACTTCTTTATGACTCAATAAAACTCAAAGGCTGCCAGGCCATATTCACCTGAAATGACAGTAAATAAGTTATATATCTAAGGTAACAAATAAATAATTACTGTAATTAACCTTAGTCTGAACATGCTTAAAGTATCCTTCAAACTTCTCAGAACTGAGGCCAAAACTAATTTCAATTTTGATTCCACCCATATTGAGACATTCTCCATAACCCAACCTCTGCCAGACACTATAGATTGAAAAGGTGGGTTAAAGAGATCTTTGTTTATCTGTGGAAGTGCCTCAAATAAGCGGACCACCGGATAATCTATCCATATAAACTTAAATATCTCTTCACTTATCAGGCCATTATACTTGTATGTTACTAAATCACATTTCACATTATCAGCCAACATCTTGGCTTCTAGTAGAGACAGTTGTAAATAGGTTATACTATCACTAAGCATGCCCATAACTTTATCATTGTAAAACTGATGATCCATTACCACAACTGCTTTGCCTTTATTAGCGGGTTTAATTACAGTGCTGTTATCACTCATTAATGATTTCAGGGCACACCTTTGTCCTGGTGTCAGGTTGTGATATACATGGCCTTGTTTAGAAGCTAAGTGCACCATAATCTCATCCTCACATGTTTTTAAAAACGTTTCAACTGTCGGATTGGCAGGTAGAATAAAAACACTTGGTTGTCTCAATTCACCCTGTCGGAGAACATTAACACCAAACAATTGTTTCAACTGCAAACCTCACCCAAACATGTATAAATCCAACATGACATCACTAAAATTCAAACCCACACTAGGGATAAAAGTCAATACTTGCATCTGTTCATCAGTTAATCTAACATTAGATATATTATAAACAATATGATCACCATTAACAGTCAAATTGAGATTTTATGTCTCTTCATGCTACTGTTGTGTAAACAACTCCTTCTCATGCTGTTTTTCTATTTGACAGGAACTGGGAGACTTGGAAAAGAAGAATTATTAAAAACCTTCAGTCTAGCTCCTAAAATCTGTGGACCAACAGTAATAGTCAGTGTCTTGTTCAATGAACCCAATGATTCCAGGTTGGTTAACCTTCTGCCTACATTGGCTGGCAGTATACTCTGCAAGTCAGTGGCAGCTCTGGAGTTTTGACTGTTTTCAGATGACGTAACTTTCAAGCCCGTTCCATTCATTTGCACTTTCTCATTCTCACAGGTTAAGGTGGTACAGGGCACTGTATTAACATTGGTATCCCCATCACTATTAATTTGTTGTCTAACCTTGTCCTGCGGCCAGGTGAAAATATTGCCATCTGAAAAATCCTGATAGTCTCTCATCATTTTCTTTACCTTCATCTGCTGTAGCCTTGAATCATATGTGGCAATTGCACAATATAAATCATCAATTTTACCAAGGTACTGCTCACTTTTAAAGCTTGTCTCCACTTCCTGTTGTCATTTCTCTATCAGCTGCATAAGCTCCCTTTCATGTGGTGCAAAAAATCAATTAATAAGAACATGTAGGAGAAGCTGGTTTCAAGGTTAATCTTCTGCCATTGTGCAAGCAGCTCCGAGTGTGTCTCACCATAAGTAGGCATGCATAAAACACAGAGTCCCCTCGGAACAATTCTATGATGAATGCATGCCTCGAGGTGAAGTCTCTGCCACTGTAAACATTTTAGTTTATGCAAATCATTCTCCAAAGCAATGATTAGCTCTGAGAACTTCAAATCTTCATTTACCTCCCCATTGATATCTGTTAAAGTCAATATCATAGATGCTAAGTTCATTCTTAGGAGAGGATTATGCTCAACAGATCCTTTCACACCAAGTTTTGGGTAGGGAGGGCTGTAATTTTATTTTAAACACACATCTATTTTTAAATCATTGTGTAACAAAAAAAAAAACACATTTACTTTGAGTAACTGGTTTCTGCAGCTGTTTTCTGCTCAGATGATACATCATGTTAGGGTTCAGTGTAGTTGCAGTGAAAATATTAGCCTTTCAGGCAAATGAATACACAGTTTTACATTAGCATACCATTAAATACAAGTCCAGTCTGATAATTTCAAATGTTAATATAAATATAACATTATTAAAACTGGGGTATAAAATGTCACAGGGCAGTTCACCAAAGGGAGGTAATCTAAATGTAAACTGCTGGGACTTTTTATTGCTGAGAGGTGCAGCAGTTAACCTTGCTACCTCATAGTACTTGTTATGAGGTTTGATTCCCAAATTGGGTGCCTTCCGTGTTGGGGTTTGTATGTGTCCATATGAGTTTTTACAAAGATCCCTGGTTTTATCTCACACATACGTGCTAATAACTGCCTTGGTGAGCTTATAATTTTATTGGCTGCATCAATAATGATTTAAACTATATATATGTGGAGTAGATGAACTTTGTATTTGTATTTATCTGATGAAGTCAATGAATAGACGAAAACGCATGGAAGGATTCTAAAAGCATTCATGTTTGGCAGTTACGTGTATTTTTTCTGTTTGTGGCTACAATAAATGCTTTGGAAATATTCAAGTGGTCAAACCTCTTCGTATTTCTGCACATTTTTGGATTTTTTATTAGTAACTTTGTGCAGGTTCCTTTTGTTGGTTTTATGAGCTTATAAATCACCAACAGGTGTGTGTGTGTGTGTGTGTGTGTGTGTGTGTGTGTGTGTGTGTGTGTGTGTGTGTGTGTGTGTGTGTGTGTGTGTGTGTGTGTGTTTGTGTGTGTCTATTCTTCCTACATGGAACTGATATCCCTCCCAGAAGTTATTCTTTGCCTTATGCCTTTTGAATGTGGAATAGGGTCTGGTTTCATTACAACCCTGAATAGAGTAAATAGGGAACAAGAAAATGAATGTGTGAA